>NW_022631064.1:8677612-8826576 GCF_010015895.1 Lontra canadensis | reverse complement strand
ATATATATATATATATATATATAAAATCTTGTCTCAGGGTAATAAAAGCTGAAGTTAAACCAATGAAAGTCTCTACTGACATGATTTTAGGGTCTTTCTCAGATTTGATAGTCCTTCAGGTTGTATTCTAATTAATGCTCAACAAAAATACAATATCTCAGCAATTAAGGTGACCCTTTATGAAATTATATTGCTTTATCTTTCATGTAATTTCTACCCATCTTTGTAAAAATCTATACTATGCTCCATTCCTTCCATTATTAGTAGAAGAAACTTACGCTTGATTCTGTCTGGGAATTATCCCAATTCCAAAGAAATCATCACTTCTAAGAAAATTCAAATATATTCTTGTTTGTATACAAATGAAACAGTAAACTATCAGACTAGGTAAATTATAAAAGGCCTCAAAACACACATCAAAATGAACCAGAGGTGAAATCAGGTGAGAAGACAGAACACATTGTCCTCACTAAAGATTGCCAGTTAACTACACATAGATTTATATACAATGATAGCAATTATATCTTTTAATACATTATTTTTTAAAAAAATATTTTATTTATTTGACAGAGAGAGACACAGTGAGAGAGGGAACACAACCGGGGGAGTGGGAGAGGGAAAAGCAGTCTTCCTACTGAGCAGGGAACCCGATGCAGGGCTCCATTCCAGGCCCTGGGATCAAGATCTGAACTGAAGGCAGACGCTTGACAACTGAGACACCCAGGCACCCCTAATACATAATTTTTTAATGCTTTGAAAAAAGTAAGTATTCTTGACCTCAGCAGAAACCCCAGTGCAGAAAAGTAATCATATTAAAGAATTTTTGAGTGCTCTATTCTCTGCAAGAAACTGACCATTATAAAGGAGTAATGTGGAGGCTAAAGCGATGTCCTAGTTTATTAATTAGGTTTATAACTAAAACCCAGCCCTATCTCCATGTTAGCCCAAAAGCTAAATCTGTGAAGAAGTTTGCAGAGGCTATAATGGGATAGTAGCCATTAACTCCATAATCAGAAAATAATACAGTCAAATATTACCTGATCACTTCGGATGCTTTCAGGATGGCACTTTATGTGGTGCTGGTGGTCTCATGTGGAACTCAAAAAAATTTTTATATAGAGTCACTTATCACACAAAAAGACAAATGTCAATGTACTGTATCATCATTCTTAGCATACTGTCATCAACATAAAGCATTGTAAAATCGTAAAGTCTGGACATAGAAAACTGAATACAGCCATAGTTTTCTTTGAATATTTCTAAGTGGATTTTATAGAACTATACTCATGGACTGGATTTTTAATATATTCTGTCCACTATATTTTGGCTTTCCAAATGAATTAAAACTGTTCCTTCCAAGAAAGCCCTGGCTCTGATAGTAACAGCCAAAACAAATTGCTTGATTTTGTGTTCTTGTCCTGAAGAATCTCAACCCATTCTTCCAAGGACTGTGCCCTTTTTACTGGAAGTTTCACTTAAAATCTTTTGAAACCCTTGACATCTACTCAGAAACTTCACTGTTTACATAACAGCAATCTTCTGAAACAGTAGAACAAACGTGATTCTGAATTAAGGAAACATTCAGAGCTCACAAACTTCCATGTCCAAAAAGTAGTGTTAATGGCATTATGAACAATGAGATCAACTGCTTTTGTTTAATTTTTTCTTCTCTTTATGACTTAGTAACAAGCCACCCATGTCTCTAGTTAACCACCTTTGACACTAGACCCTGCTCTTTTTCAGGCTGACTTGGGAACACATAAATGGTTTAAGAAATCTACATTTTTTTTTAAAGATTTGTCTATTTTAGAGAGACAGCAAGAGCAGGGGGAGAGAGAGTGAGAGAGAATCTCAAGCAGACCCCCTGCTGAGCAAGAAGCCTAATGTGGGGCTGGATCTCATGATCCTGAGATCAGGACCTGAGCTGAAACCAAGACTCAGACACCTAATTGACTGTGCCAGACAGGTGTCCCTGAAATCTACATTCTATTACCAGTTAATACAGGTAAATTTTCCTCAACATCCTCCTTAAAAACCTCTGTGTTATCTAAAATCCAGAGACTGTGTCTTCTGGAAGAGATGTGAAGAGAAAGATATTGAATGCCAACACAGGATATTATTGGGTATTATCAAGAAAGGCTCGAAAAAAAAAAGGCTCAAAAATAAAATAATAAGGTAATGATCACATAAATATTTTTCAAGTATTCATGCAATACTGAAATACAGTTCTAGCTGGGGTTTTCAAACTTAAAGTATCATGTGATTTTTTAAGACAGGCAATTTCCTTTACAGAACTTTCAGATCAAGTTATTCCAGATCCAGCAGATCCCAGTATATGAAGTAGTTACTTCCTAAATAAAATGAAACAAAATGCAGAACCACATAATATCAGGTTTAATTTAATGCTCATATTCTGTATGTTCTTGGCTGTCTAATATAGACATATCTAGTTCTGAGAGTTTTAGTTTGGAAATAAGATCAAGAATCTTGGTTTTATTTTGGCACACTGTAATCCTGGCTTAAAAAGTGAAGTACCCACTATGATCATGATCCTTCACTTAATAATTGTCTATGTTGCACTGCTTCTCTCAGATGTTGTGGTACACTTGCAGCCACATCACATTATTTGATAAATTACCCTTAAACAAACAGTTCAAGGAAATCTGACAGAAGTTAAGCCTCAACTGAACCTGAATATCTTACATACCATGTCAAGCAAAGGAGCATGTTCTCAAGCTTATGTTTTTAGTTTAGGCTAAAGATGTCTTAAAGAAAAGATTAAACACTGAAATAAAGATTTTATACATCACTGATGGGTGGGTAAATTGTTGTAAACACTTGATTAAACAAATTGACATCATCTTTAAAGGCAGAAATTTCCCCTAGCCTGTGACTCAAGAATTCTACTCCTAAAATATGAAAAAGTTACTCTGGCCAATGTGGATCTGAAGGTATATATATATATATATATATATATGAAAAATAAAATAAACAACATCTTTCTTTATAATAACACAAACCTGGAAACAATGTAAAGGCCCATGAAAAGGAATATGAAAAAAAAATACATTCTGGTATATTTATAAAATGGAATTATATTTTATAGAAGAAAATGTGTTCCAAGGAATGGAAATAGCTTGTACAAAATCCCTAAGATCAACTTTTACAAAATAAAATCGGAAGAAAGAAATTTTTGAAAAATTCAAATTGCTAAATATTTAAGATATGAATATTTTTTTCACAAAAAAATGTGTAGTTTGGCTCAAAATTCCATTTTGATTCTTCATATATTTTTAGCTCTCCATATTCATGGTTAAAAGAATGATATCTCTAAGGTTAACCAGAGTAAATGAAACATCCCAGCCCCATATTTGCCTTAAATAAAACATTAAAATTGTAGCTGGGATAAATAAACTGTACTCTGTAAGAATGTGTGTTAAAAGGGAAAATAATTTTTCAGAATAGAAACCTTTTGATGTGGCCACTACAATTAAGAATTTATTAATTAAACAAGCAGAAATATCTTTACAATTAGTGTTTCTTTTTAGAAATATGCATTTTTTTCAGATAAAAATGATCTCAACACATTGGCAAAAGTGATAAGATGAAACATTAACTTTACAGCATTAACACTTCTCAGCTAAGAAGCATAAATAGCTCCTATTCAACATTCTTAATGGAAATTGTCAGTGATGCCCATTACTTTTGTGGGAATGGAATGAAAGAAAAAAATAAAAAGTTGACAGCCAGGCTGATGGGAGAGAAAGCATTGTATTTTCAAATAATAACTGGCGTAATAGAAATTCACAATAATGCTTTCAGAAAAGTACTCTCTCATTGAAGTAATGTCTTTCAGATATGTCAGTCATGTGAAATGTTTAACTTGCCTAGACAAGTAAAGATGCTAAAAAAGAAAACAATTTATTTTGAATCTCCTCACAGAGAGGATTAAAGATCACCTAAAAGAGCCATGAAAGTCCCCCTCTTCTTATGCAATTTGGTAAAATGTTTGAGGAGAAGGGAGCAGGTCATTATACATCCTTAGGAACATCTTATTTTCTGACTATGTCAAATTAATGTTAACTAAGAGGACTCATTTTTTCTAAACTTTAGCTGGACATTATTTGAGAATTTGTCAGAACCCACTTGACTTTCTGCCCTAAACTCTTTAGGGAATACATACAGTTTTCCATGGCAAGTTTGTTATCACCAGTTGTTTTCTGTACAGGGGAGATAACAAAGATCCCCTTCTAAAGGGTTAACTCAGTTTCAAGGTGATTGTTGCCACCAATCCTACTTACAGCTATTACTTTTCTTTGTTGGTGAGTCTTTTGGTGTGTACCGTAAATTTGGCTTAATTCTGATTCCCTGTCTCATTCCCTAAGTTCTTACTTTTGCTGCCTGTCAAACCTAGCATTTCCAAGGATGTCTATTCTTACTCCTTGCTTCATTATCCTAATTATAACATTTTATCTTATTTAACTCAAAAATCTGGATTTGTATACTAGCAGCATATACAATGTTGTATATATCATACATAGATATAATAAGTACTTAGTAGACAGTAGACTTTAAACCAAGCCAGTTGTTTTCTAATGTTCATTAATTTCTAACTATCCATCCACCAGTACTCATAAATTTACAGACAATGCTTTCTGAGATGTATGAAAGGATGCAGGACTTTCTGGTATCATATTGTCAGCTGCCAGCCTTCCATCAAAAACCACTAGGAAAAATTCTAGTCAAAAAAGTTAAGTTGACTAAAACAGCTAATGCTTTACACAATCTTTTAAAAAATTTAGTGGTGTCCATGAAGGAAGGGTCAGAGGGATATATATATAAGCTTTAGGGTCTGGACTCAAACAACTTAAGGTGCATCTTTTCTGAAGGGGACCAGTTTAGCATATTATTGGATATTAATTGGACAAGTTTAATAATTGTAGTTTAGAATTCACTGACACAATAAGGAGAGATACTTGAAGTTGGCCTTGATATGTGTTGTTTGATAAGTAAGCTGTTGGCCCAACTGAGCAAATTCTTGTCTGGGTAAGTTGAATTACAAGATTTTCCAAAACCAAGTAATGAAATTATTTGTTGGTTTATAGTCTTATCTTCTTGAGAAATGATTTTGGAATAGTTAAATGATGTTGAAAGAGATAGTTTCCATTCTTGGCTACAATAATTAAGTTGTATGGATGTAGTCTCAGTCATCAACATACATCATGGCAAACACCCTATCCTTGCTGAACATAAAATTGAATGATGCATTTTGAAAACAAGTTTAAATATATTAGTACATGCATGAAGGTGCATTGGGTTTCCTTGCTTTTGAAAGTAGAGTGATTGAATAAGGTAAAATCCACCTAAATTCTAGGATTACCTACTCATGAAGTTGTAGTCAAGTTTTGAGTTCATAGTCTTGGGACTATAGCTAAAATAAACGTATAGAGAACCATTACCTGTTTCAGGATGGTTTAAGTGAGGGAGCAGGCACCTGTATTTAGATTCAAGGTGGGGAGTTATCTTATTATATGAAACCCACCTAGGGTGAGAATAGTCGATTTATGTCAGGATTTTCCTTCTTCTGGACTACTTGAGCATTATCAACAATCTTCTTAGCACTATCTGCCCTACTTAAATATCTCACCTTTCCTTTCTTGAGGACTGTCACCATAGATAGTATTTACCTAAATGTCAAGTTACAGAGAAAATAGCCACACTACTGTAAAAGAAAGCAGGCACATAGATGAAGCACTAGAGCATAGGAAAAATCATACTATAGAAAAGAAGAAACTGGAACAAAGACTCCATATAATAAAGCATAATTGCTAGAGATAGATCCAAATAAGCTTTAGACTTGTTAGGAAAACAAAGAGGGACCATAAACATTTATAAAAGTTACTATGTCCAGAACAAAAAGCAAACTAGTTTGGGAAAGCATGGCCTTAAAGGAGGTCTATATGATACAGTGAATATTGTACTCAGTATTTTATCATTAATATGATAATTAGTGACCTATTACTCCTCCTAATCATGCCTTTAATGCTAGCTGATAATAGAGTATCTAAGGAAAATCATTTACAAGAAAGTATCAGAAAGGGGTGCCTGAGTGGCTCAGTCAGTTGAGCATCTGTCTCTTGATTTCTGCTCAGGTCATGATCTTAGGAACATCCCCATGTTCAGGCTCCATGCTCAGCGTGGAGTCAACTTGAGCTTCTCATTCTCCCTCTCACTCTGCCCCTCCCCTGACTTATGCATGATAAATAAATAAATAAATAAATAAATAAAATCTTCAAAAAAACTATCAAAAGACAAGATATCTATCTAGTCTAAATATGCAACCTTTAGGTAGTCATTTTTTTGAGAACATATATTTTGAATTTACTAAACATTAAGAGAAGGACTTTTAGAAATACAGTGATCCAGCACCTGCATTATCCAAGAAATAATGGTGAAGTACCTGAGGAGACAGAAAGAATTACATGTTTAGAAACTGTAATGAAGACAGTGATACCTATTTTACATCTGACACTAGTGGTATAAGGATTGTTGAAGAGAAAAATCTCAAGGAAAGATATAGAGGAAATACACAAAGGAAACTATGTTCTTGGACAAATCTAGATTAATACTGAGATAAAGACATGTAGGGGAAATGTGGGTGTGGTAAGGAATGGGCTAAGGAATGCCCAGATAGCTGGTAAAACATTATTTCTGGGTGTGACTATGAAAGTATCTCTGGAAGAGCTTAGCATCTGAATTGGTAGACTGAGTAATGATCTCCATCACCAATGTGGTGGACATCATCCAATCCATTAAAGGCCCAACTAGAACAAAATGTCTGAGAAAGGGCCAATTCACTCTTTGTGCTGAAGCTGAGACATCTATCTTCTTGTTCTTGGACATCAGTGCTCCTAGTTCTTGAGCCTCAGGACTTGGATCAGGACTTGCACTCTTTTAACTCCCCTATACTACCACCACTCACCACCATTCTCAGGTTCATTGACTTGGACTGAATTACACAACTCACTTTCCTAGTTCTCCAGCTTGCAGACTTGCAGGTAGACCATGGAACTGATCCATGATCATGGAACATCTTAGCCTCTATAATCATATAAGTCAATTCCTATAATATATTTCTTCTTATATGTATCTATATATCTATACATATATCCTGTTAATTCTGTTTCTATGGAGAACTCTAATACAAGAAATTACAGATATGAAAGAATTTACTGATAGTTGCCCATGATTCCGAAAGTGATATACTGAAGAATTTCAGGACTTAGGAAGAGATAGTTAAATTAGAATAAAGTAAGAATATTTAGAGCTTATGGGCATTTTAACATAGAAGATGAGAGGGAACCAGGAAATCTGAGATTTATTATCACCAAAATAAAGATCTGGTGTAAAGAGTTTAATGATCTCAAGGAAAGTTATAGTAGTGAGACATTGAGTTTTGGAAAATTAAAATGCATATTAAACCCATTGCCAGAAGAAACTAAGCCTAAGGAAGACAGATCTTGAAAACAAGAGCCCAGGACCTGACAGATTCCCTGGGGAATTCTACCAAACATTCAAGGAAGAAATAATACTTATTCTCCTGAAGCTGTTTCAAAAAATAGAAACAGAAGGAAAACTTCCAGACTCTTTTTATGAAGCCCGCATTACCCTGATCATCAAACCAGGCAAAGGTCCCACCAAAAAGGAGAATTTCAGACCAATAACCCTGATGAATGTGGACACGAAGATTCTCAACAAGATCCTAGCTAATAAGATCCAAGAGTACATTAAATAGATTATCCACCATGACCAGGTGGGATTTATCCCTGGGATGCAAGTGTGGTTCAACATTCACAAATCAATCAGTGTGATAGAATAAATCAATAAGAGAAGAAAGAAGAACCACATGGTCCTCTCAATTGATGCAGAAAAACATTTGACAAGATACAACATCCCTTCCTGATTAAAACGATTCAAAGTATAGGTGTAGAGGGAAGATTCCTCAGCTTCATAAAATCTATCTATGTAAAACCACAGCGAATATCACCCTCAATGGGAAAAAGCTGACAGCCTTCCCTTTGAGATCAGGAACATGACAAGAATGCCCACTCTCACCACTGTTGTTCAACATAGTACTAGAAATCCTAGCAACAGCAATCAGACAACAAAGAGAAATAAAATGTATCCAAATTGGCAACAAAGAAGTCAAATTCTCTCTCTTTGCACATGACACGATACTTTATAGGGAAAACCCAAAAGACTCCACCCCCAAACTACTAGAACTCATATGGCAATTCAGTAATGTGGCAGGATACAAAAATCAATGTACAGAAATCAGTTGCTTTCTTATACACTAACAGTGAAAATACAGAAAGGAAAATTAGAGATTCAATTCCATTTACTATAGCACTAAGAGCCATAAGATACCTGGGAATAAGCCTAACCAAAGAAGTAAAAGATCTGTACTTAAGGAACTACAGAACACTCATGAAAGAAATTGAAGACACAAAAAGATACGCTCATGGATCAGAAAATTGTGAATAGTTTTTACTCAAAATTTATAGTATATTATAATATAGTATATTACCCACAGTATATATATATATATATATATACTGTGGGTAATGATAACTTACAATTTGTTGCTAAATTAAAATTAATTGCATTAAAATATATTAAAATTCATTAAAATTTTTCCAATTAATTTACATTTAAAAATCATGGAATCCAGAAAGTAAATTAGTAAGCATCATTTAGTACAGAAACAAATCCTACTATCCCCAATTAGATAGTGAGAAATTTGCCCTTATTAAAAGCTAGCCTGCTGGGGTGCCTGGGTGGCTCAGTGGGTTAAAGTCTCTGCCTTCAGTGCAGGTCATAGTCCCGGGGTCCTGGGATCAAGCCCCACAATGGGACCTCTGCTCAGTGGGGAGCCTGCTTTTCTTCCTCTCTCTCTGCCCGCTTCTCTGCCTACTTGTGATCTCTGTCTGTCAAATAAATAAATAAAATATTAAAAAAAAAAAAGCTAGCCTACTGTCCAAGTAGTTAGAGGTCCTATGGTCATTTTTAGATTTAAAATCTAAATAATTTGTTCAATGTATCTATAATTATGGAATAGAAAACTCAGGATTAAAGCCAAAATATATTAACTCCTAGCCCAATTTATTTTCTGATTTCCAACATCTTCATATATTGAATACAGGGGTGTATCAAGCTTGCTTTTTTTTTTTTTTAACCACATCATACATACAATGCAGTTAGAAATAATTCGAAGTGATTTAAAGGAAACAGACATTTTCTTCCTTCCTTCTTTTTTTTTTTTTTTTTAACTTTCAAAAGTTTACTTTACTTGTTCTACTTACAGGTAGAACAGGTTCAGATACATTGCAATAATAAACAAACCCAGGTTCACTTATTGTTCATGTGCCATGTGAATATTATTTAGTTTTAGCTCTTCTCCATATTTTTCTCTTTCAGGAAAGAGCCTAACATTATTTCTTCCACATGAAGCATCACTACGCACTATATCGGGGGGGGGGGACACGGTAAAGTATACACCTGCCCTTAAAGTCTTCAATATTAAAGTGACAAATACAGTTCCTATTCATTTGTGTTTTCAAGGCAAGTGTCATGTCTTCACCTAATTATATGTGTGTGCAAACTAACCATATTCCTAGAAAAAAAAATGAAGGATAAACATACCATAGTCTGCCTTCTAATCAACATATATTCAGTTCCTTCTTTCCACACCAAACACATCACCTTTTCAAGGGGGAATTCCAAAAGTCCTATGTATGTCACTATATTTGTAACCAAGAATAGCAACTCTGAGAGCTCATAGAAATTTCTGAATTGGGGTCCTGTGTTGTAGTCCCAAACTGGTCCTAGAGTTCTAGATGTGGTTTTACTTGGTCTGGAGACCTATATATTTAAAACAGTGGGGTGGGGGTGGGTAGGGAGTTTATGTTCCCATCCTTCAATACTCAATGGTATAGGAAAAGAAGTAAGTACAGTGAATACCCCGTCTTAGAAGAGGAGAGAAAAAGGGAAAGGCAAATATTTGTCCTTGACTCTTGGTCTGTAAGAACTATGATATCTCTATGAGCAGTATTTTGAGAAATTGCCTTCTTATCCTTCTTATCCTAGAAGGTGTGATATTTAATTAAGATACCTCCTTAATTAACAACATTTCTGCTGATTGTTTCTCATAGCTCTGGCATTGACACATGGGAGACTTGTTTCTTTTACATTATCCTCAAGTAGAGAGTGAGAAATTTGCCCTTATTAAAAGCTTACCTACTGTCCAAATAATTGCGGGCCCTATGATCATTTTTAGATTTAAAATAATGTCAAGTCCAGACTGATCCTTCATTTAGCCTTATATCTCTCAAAAATCAGGTGAACTTAGCAGATATAAAACACCACCATGTGCCAATATCCACAATCAAAGTATCCTTTGAGTTATAATTCCATATTTCCTTCTTTCCTTCCTTCCTTCCTTCCTTCCTTCCTTCCTTCCTTCCTTCCTTCCTCCTTCCTTCCTTCCTTCCTCCTTCCTTCCTTCTTCCTTCCTTCCTTCCTTCCTTCCTTCCTTCCTTCCTTCCATCCTTCCTTCTTTCCTATTTTTCCCACGTCTCATTTTGTCTCAAGGTAACTATGAATGCCTAGAGCCTGTCATGTGCTAGTAGAAATCATAGCTCCTTAGTTAATTTTCAAATTTATCATTTGCAATGATAATGTTTTACTTGCTACACAACCTAGATTGAGTGTTTATTCTCCCATGCTTTAGTTTATTCACAAGTTTTCACAATAGAGTAATGAACTTTGAGGACAGACTTAATAGATCTTTGTTTTTTAAATTGAATTTCTTTAAAGACTTTAAATCTCTTAAATATTTATTTATTTATTTTAGAGAGAGAGGAAGAGTGTGGAAGTGTGGTGGGTGTGGGTGGAAAGGGATGGGCAGAGGAAGAGGGAGGGAGTCTTAAGCAGTCTCCACACTGAGACTGGAGCCTGACTCAGGATTCAATCTCATGACCCTGAGATTGCAAACTGAGCTGAAACCAAGGGTCTGACACTTAACCAACTATGCTGGTGCCCCACTTTAAATTTTTTTTTTTAACTTATAATTTTATTATCTCAAAGTGAAAATATGCTGTATTCCTCAAACCTGAAAGTTTCCAATATTAGAATTTTTTCTAATCTCCTTTTATTTCTACTTTTAAATTGCCCAGTTATTTCTTGAGTTCATTTCTTTCCTATACCTTACCAGTGCAAGTCTCCAATCAACAATACACACATCTAATATTCTGTTGTCTGACTTCTCCCACTGGGGTACATGTTTAATTAACAAAGGCAACAATATTACCAAAAAAAAATTGCTACTGTCTAACCTGCAGGGTGTCTTTCACACCCTGAATTATAGTTTCCTTGCTGTCAGTCATCTAAACCATTAATCCTATGCAGCAGATTTTATGATTTTATTATGAAGACACTCAACCCCCAATTTCAGTTTCTTGACCACTGACAATAGTCTAATACTGTAGTTAAAAATAGCTTTACCATTTGAATGTCTTAAAAAGAACCTTTATTTTTCACTCATACAAGTGCATCATGTGTAACTAGAACTATGTTTTATGCGCTCCTCATTCACACATGCAGACTATTTATAGTAGAAGGGAAAAGGAACCTGAACAGTTAGTTCTTTATGTACCTTAAAAAACTTCTGTCTAGAAGCAATGTATGTTATTTCCACCTACGTTTCATTAACCAAGTAATTTACCTTATCACATTTAACTTCAGGGTTCTGGGCAGTGTAATCCTCTCATGTGTCAAGAATATTGGTAGAAAGTATTTCTAAATACCACATAGGTCAAGGTAATCTGGTATTAGAATTTTACATATTTAGATTAAGACAGAATGGTGATATCATATTTTGCTTATCCATCAATGTTAAACATCAAGATTGTTTGATAAACTTTGATTCATCTCTTAAACAAAATGATCTAATTAGTGTTTCAAATAATCAGGCAAAATTAATCACTATTAAAATCAATGAGAACATTAAGTGGTAGATTGCAATGATACTCCCTTTCTTAGTATCTGCTTCTGATTTCAAAACTAGTCCATTATGATTATAATTGTTTGAAATATTCTTTAAATAATAAGATTCACTAAGAAACATCATCATTATCTCTGCATCTACAACTCTATAACTGATTCTATAAGTCACCCCAAAATTCTTTACTCAAAGACACTAACAAAATCATAAGGGATGCTGCTGTCATAAAGAATTGTGTTCTTTGTCTTTTATGGGATTATAAGGCCACTCCATTCCTCATCTAAAGTTAAAAAGACCCTGAGGTCTATGTTGTGGCATGCCATCTTTGCCTCAAGTTGTGTACAAATTATAGACCTTGCACCACATAAAATACTAAAAAAAAAAAAAAATGGAAAATACTGTAGTCAGTCTTTTTTTTTTCCTACTGCAATGCTAGGGGGAAGAAAGGGCTTTGGAAGAGTGAGACCTTTCTTTTTTTTTCTCAGAGACGTGCTGTGTCTCCAACTTTTTCTCAAATCTTAGCCAAACATGGTATCTATTTTTAGAGTACTGAATTTCTCTCTTTTGATTTTTTTAAAAAGATATTATTTATTTGTTTGAGACAGAAAGACAGAGAGAGAGCACAAGCAGGGACAGAGGCAGAGAAAGAAGTACACTCTCCACCAAACAAGGAGCTCAAAATGAGGCTTGTTTCAGGACCCCAGGACCATGACTTGAGCTGAAAGCAGATGCTTAACCAACTTAGCCACCCAGGCACCCCTCTTTTTTTTTTTTTAGACATTATTTTAAGCTGAAAAATAAAAATAATTAATATTAGTTGATTATTTAGACAACTAAATGTTGACATATGTTGACTATTTAGTCAACATATAAAATCCTTTATATGTTATATTTAAGTTGACGCTATCATTTTTTAAAGATTTATTTATTTATTTTAGAGAGAGAGGAAGAGAGTGAGCATGAGCGAGATGGGCAGAGGGAAGAGAGGGAGAGAGATTCTTAAACTGACTCTATGCTGAGCATGGAGCCCAACATGGGGCTCCATCTCATAAGCCTGAGATCATGACCTGACCTTAAACCAAGAGTTGGACGCTTAACCAACTGTACAACAGGCACACCTGGCATGCTATCATTTTTATAAACTCAGAAAATCTATTTTTTCTCAAGTGTCAGTGTTTGCACATAGTTGAAGCAGAGTGATCAGACCTGACCTATGTCTCCAAGTCCACATGTCATCTTATGTTACACATCATCTCAAAACACATAGAAGGTGCTCAGTACATGTTAATTCAAAGCACTGTTCTATAGAGATCCAGTGTAGAGGCAAAACAACAAAAACAACAACAACAACATCACAAAAAATGAAACAAACAGAAAAAAAAAAAAAAGAAAATGCTGAGCCTTTATCCTATAGTGATTTATGATCTTATAAAAACTGGGAACAGAGAGGTAATAGTTGAGTTGGTCTTTGGGGAGTAAATTTTTCATATCCTGAGCTGTGGAAGTTTGCATTATATACTGAGAACAGCATTAGAAAAGTTGTGAAATAGAGTGCACACTATCTATATATGGCGGGTGCCTACAGTGAGAAATAAGTCTGGTAAGGAAGCAGGCAGTGGATCATGGAAAACCTCAAAAACCAGCTAGAGAATTTGAACTTTCACCCTGAACTTTACAATGAATTATTCTTGCATTCTTACAAATAACATACTTTGTTTTTAAAGACACTAAGTCCCTCACCTTGCTTGAATGTTTGCCACAAAACAATGAATTCATCCCATTCTTCTCAACCACTTTTTGGGGGATGGCCTCTTAACAATGAACCAAACTACAGTACCATTCTCAGCAGCCTTATGAAATTGCAAAACTGTTTCTGGGAACACAACATAACTTTTGGTCTGAAGATTTCCTTTGGATCCTGATATTTTTGTGTGAATTCTACTCCTATCCATTAGCACTGTGTCCTCTCTAATGTCCTTGTTTACTCAAAACCCAATATTCTGAAAAGAGAAATGGGATGATGTATTTGGTTTAAGCTAGACACTGACTGAGTGATGACATTTAAGCACATTGTGAGTTAGAACTTGTGCAGTATAAACAGTAATTGTGGCTGAGGAGTAAGGAGGATGGGCAATTATGCTTCTAGTGGACTATTTTTCATGTCCATAACTAGACATAAATATAGGCAATTCAGAGAAGCAAGAAATATGACTAGGACTCAGCTTGGCTGACTTAGTTGCAGACAGAAAAAGGATCCTGAAAAAGGCTGGGAGTTGGTCCATTTTTGCCTCACTTGTTTCCAAGAGGAGTCTGTTTCTGCCTCATTGATTTCTACTCTTCATTGAGTAATGCTCCCATGCTCATTATATATCACTTCATCGCTTTCAATTTCATTCTTCTTAGTTAGCATCTCTTAAGTAAGTCACTGCATAGTAGCACCAAGATTCAGCCCCAGTCAAATCCACTATGGCCCTGTTTTCCCAACTGTGTTCATTTACCATACTGATCCTAGCCATGAAGACTCATTTCCTTGCCAGCCACTCTGTTACATCACATCAAGGACCTTGTCACCACCAGGAGCAGTAACACACTGGAAGCAATTGTCACCTTGCAGTATTTTACTAGCTTGAAGGTGAGACACAGGAGAGAGGAAAGAAAGTGGTTTTCCCCTACCATCCTACCTCACAGACATAGCTTCAACAGCTTCCAGAGATATAAATTTCTGTGACCTCCCCATGCTAACTGTTCAGGACCTCAGTTTGAATTGACTGCAGTGCTTACATTAAAGCAAGAAATTGATCAGGACTTATATTGCCATCTCTTTTATCCCAGTTCATCTCAGGCCATCAGTTATTCAGAGGACACTCATATTCTTATAAGCCTAATGTCCTACTCCTCTCTTCCCTCCAAACTCTTTACACATGAGATTTTTAAAAGTCCTTTCTGACCTCAAGTCCTTCTCTAGATGTTTCCTTAATTTTTTCACCCTAAGAACTGGAGTTCTCTTGCTTCATAGCAAACAATTTGCCTTGTAGGCTTCCCTACTGGAATGTATTTTATCTCTTTTATTCCTTATAGCTATATACTAGGTGTAGTGCAACTGTTTTCCTTTATCTCACTCTAAAAGGCAAACTAATTTTCTTAGCTACTTCTCAAAACATCAGCTTCTTTGAACTTCATGCCATCCAGCCACAAAAACAAAAACAAAAACAAAAACAAAAATTAGCTTTTCTTTAATTTGCCTTTAAAAACACCTTAGGTTTCTACATTTCCCTTCTCAATCAGTGAAGGATATTTTGTATTTTACCTCACTTTTTTCTTCTATTTCTCTACTTCTGAAACCACCCAGATGACCTTAGCCTCCTTATGGGGATCCACAAACATGTGCTCCTCAGTTTCTTGAACTACTCACTTTGAATTATGTTTTTCTCCACTTCATCTCTTTCTGTCATGATCACAACTTAGAATTGGTCATATCTATTTTTTATCATTTCCTGATTATATCTATTTCCCATTTCATTACATAGAATAATAAAGACTGAGATTTAATAAAACTAGTTTTTATTGCTTTATAAAGACAATTTTATGGTAATTTTCATTTTTTTTTCTTTTAAGAGCATGGTAGTGAAAACTAAAATTATGACTAGCATAGTTTGATGCCACTGCTATGATTCATGGAATGATGTCAGCATATTTGTCTCCTATTGTTTTTGTACCAACAGTGCAAATGTCAATGTAGTAAAGACCAACAATATCTTATAATTATTTTTAAATAATTTTGACATCACAAAATCCCATGAAAGTGTCCAAATGTGCTCATGTATCTGTGAATAAACTGAGAACAATTGTTATAGAATATTTGTTTGAAAGTAAAGAAAAACTCATATGAAGCATGAATTTTAAATTAGATACAGATTTCTTGATGTTCTGAAATTTGTATGATGCTAGAGTGGATAAAAAGTAGTATTTTAAAGTGGTTGTTATAACATAACAAGAAATAGAAGATCTTGATTGTTAAGAATGGCCAAAAGTTTAAGAATAGAAGAAAAGGAGGTCTAAAAGAAAGTTGTACACTTAAGCTTGAAATGTTTTGATATCATGTACAAGAGAGGGTTATTTAAGGGACAGAGAATGATTAACTTGTAGTATAGAAGTTAATATAGGGTGGAAATATTCAGCTATTAAATGTGTTGTACTATGTAATTGGGAGACTTGGTGCTATGTTGTACAGAGGGCAAAACCTAAGACTGAGTATGTATACAAGGACATATATTTAGCTTAAAGAAGATGTTTCTAATCATTATGCCAATCTTATAAATGGTAACATTCTCATTGAAAATACTCATGTTTAAAATAAATTATCATTTCTTCCAACATGATTCAAGGATAAGTGATACTTAGAAGGAAAGTTGACCTAGCACTCTGTGGCCGCTGAAGCCCATTCCCAAAGTACGAGTTTACATTTTTTTTTGTGATTCACCTTTGTGACCAAATGCACCATCTAAAGCCAAAATATACAGTACAGCTTAAATATTCAACAAAATTACTTTTCTTATTACTACACATATAAACTAATTTGTTTTTATTTGGGTTTGGGCTATTCTTATATCACACAGAAACTGTTTCTTCAAGAATAGATTTCATAGTTTGAAATTCATAACATGTTCTAGTTTTACCCACTTTGGACTGGCAAATAGAAAAGTTATTTAAAAGAGATTCCAGTTGGGGCACCTGGATGGCTCAGTGGGTTAGACCTCTGCCTTCGGCTCATGTCATAATCTCAGGGTCCTGGGATCGAGCCCTGCATCGGGCTCTCTGCTCAGTGGGGAGCCTGCTTCCTCCTCTCTCTCTCTCTCTCTCTACCTGCATCTCCACCTACTTGAGATTGAAATAAATAATATCTTTAAAAAAAAAAGAGAGAGAGAGATTCCAGTTTTGTATGTCCAATATTTAAACTCTAAAAGGAATTTAAGAGATCAACTTTCTTTTTTAAATTAAAAAAGAAAAAAAAAAAGATACTTAGTTAAGGACTTCTGCATTGGGAAGAAGGGAAAGAGCAAGAGATTGTCATTTTTTTTAAAGTTTGAGAGACACAGTGGCTAATGAAAGTTATCACCAGAGGACATTTTTATTAGCTTAATTTCACTTTTGAGATCTATGAGGCAGCTTATTTGGGTCTCAGTGGTTTCTAGGTATGTATATGCTGCCTCTGAACTTGAGTTTGGCTCCACATAGTCTAATTTGGCTGTTTGGTAACCAATAATTCTGAAATGTGCTGGAAAAGTCTAGATATTCAGATATAAAATCTAACATTTTTTAACCAATGGGGTTTCAGTGACACCTTTGATTCCTATGTAGCATTATAGCATAGAGAGAACATACCTATCACTTTTCAGTTCCTCTATTCAGATTCTTAGAGCAATATATTTCATACATAAACAAGAGTGATGGAAAGAAAACAAAAAACAAACAAACAAACAAAAAAACAGGTTCACCCTTGCATGGTGCATTTCCAAACTACCCAATATTTTTTAACTTGAATTCACTGATTCTGAGGAATAACAACACAAGGAGAAAAAAAAAATGAATTGGCTATTCAATGTCAAAGAGGGAAAAAAATGAATTATCTATTCAATGCCAAAAATTTCTAAACAGTTTAGAATGTGTGTTGAATCTAATTGTTTGGGCAAAATTAAATTTTTAATTGAGTATAAACATTGAATCATGGCTTTTCTATGCATGTTTTTTAAAAAAATTGGACACATTTAATGATACACCTTTGCATATGCATTATTTTACTTATCTGCTTATTATAGAAGCAACATATCTACACTTAAACATATCCTAAAATAAAGAAAAAAAACACACTTCTTTCCTATTGACTTAAGTTCCTCTTTCTGGAGTAAAATTTCTTGCATATTCCCTCTCTTAGTATTTCTATAGGAGGAGGAGTCAAGATGGTGAAGAAGTAGCAGGCTGAGACTACATCGGGTAGCAGGAGATCAGTTAGATAGCTTATCTAAACATTGGAAACACCTACAAATCCAATAGGAAATTGAAGAAAAGAGCAACAATTCTAGAAACAGAAAATCGACCACTTTCTAAAAGGTAGTGAAAGGGTCCGTAGACAAAAGGACAAGACTGATACAAAGCGAAGGTCAAGCAAAGCTTTATTTCGCACCAAGCATCAAGAATCAAACTGACTGGCCAAGGCCATCTCTTGCAAAGATGTGACCCCTCCCAGCCTCACAGACTAACTTTTATAGAGTAAAGGCCATGTGGTTGAGCCTGGCCACACACAGGTGGCCAATTGAATTACATTCTACCCCATGATAGTCATCTAATTCAGCCTATGACCTTGGCTAGAATTGGCGCCTTTGTCTGGTACCCAAAAGGCGCGGGCTCACACTCCCTGGCAGGTAATATGTGCACTTTTACTTGATTGGACATCTCCACCTGGCCGAACACGTCCTTGTCGGGTACGGAGGTAATACATGTGTTTTCACTGATTGGACGTCTCCATCTGGCTGGACATGTCCTTGTATCTGGGCTCTGTTATTTTTGCCCAGACTGACAGGTCCTGGTATCTGTGCTGTTATTGGGGCTATTTGGCCGTATTTCACCAGTTCTGTTTCTAAGCGCTTTCCTCTTGGGGGAAGGGGCAGGTTCAATCTAAGTTTACTGCATAAACAACAAAATGGCTCACTCTGGCTAAGTAGGCCCTTACAGTAGGACCTGCGGAGAAGTGGAATTCCAGAGGAGGAGAAAGCAAAGCAAGGAATTCATGGCTATCTCCCCATGATTCTTTAGTCTTGCAGTTAATTTTTTTTTTTCTTTTTACTTCTGCTAAATTTTTTTTAACTTTTATCCTTTCCTCTTAAAACTATTTTTAACTAGTTTATCTTAATAATTCCTTACC
This sequence comes from Lontra canadensis, assembly GCF_010015895.1. Lineage (NCBI taxonomy): Eukaryota > Metazoa > Chordata > Mammalia > Carnivora > Mustelidae > Lontra > Lontra canadensis. The sequence continues at coordinate 8,807,596 of NW_022631064.1, read as the reverse complement.
TAATAATAATAATAATACTAATACTCTTTTTTTGAACCTTTATTATTATAGTCATATTTTATCCTCCATTGTATCTAACTATATTTTTGTATATACATACATTTTCTTTTTAAAATATTTTTTTCCTTACTTGTTTTCTTTTCTTTTCTTTTTTCTTTTTTTTTTTTTCTTGTTTATTCTCTTTCTCCCTCCAAAGATTTGGGGTCTCTTCTGATTTGGTTAAAGCACATTTCCCTGGGGTCTTTGCCACACTTTTAACATTTTATTTGCTCCTTTATATATTCTTATCTGGACAAAATGACAAGGTGGAAAAACTCACGACAAAAAGAAGAACAAGAAGCAGTACTGGAGGCTAGGGACCTAATCAATATGGGCATTGGTAATATGACAGATCTAGAGTTCAGAAAGACGATTCTCAAGGTTCTAGCCGGGCTTGAAAAAGGCATGGAAGATATTAGAGAAACCGTCTCTGGAGAGATAAAAGTCCTTTCTGGAGAAATAAGGGAACTAAAATCTAACCAAATTGAAACAAAAAAAGCTATTAATGAGGTGCAATAAAAAATGGAAGCTCTTACTGCTCGGATGAATGAGTTAGAAGAAAGAATTAGTGACATAGAAGACCAAATGACAGAGAATAAAGAAGCTAAGCAAAAGAGAGACAACAAATACGGGATGACAAGGAGAGTATTCGAGAGATAAGTAACACCATAAGATGACACAACATTAGAATACTTGGGATTCCAGAAGAAGAAGAAAGAGAGAGGGGAGAAGAAGGTATATTAAAGGGAATTATTGTAGAGAAATTCCCTAATATGGTAAAAGGAACAAACATCAAAATCCAGGAGATGCTAAGAACACCCCTCAAAATCAATAAAAGTAGGTCCACACCCCTTCATCTGATAGTAAAATTTACAAGTCATAGCAACAAAGAGAAAACCCTGAAAGCAGCCCGGGAAAAGAAGTCTGTAACATACCAGGGTAAAAACATTAGATTGGCAGCAGACTTATCCACAGAGACCTGGCAGGCCAGAAATAACTGGCATGATATATTCAGAGCACTAAATGAGAAAAACATGCAGCCAAGAATACTATATCCAACTAGGCTATCATTGAAAATAGAAGGAGAGATAAAAACCTTCCAGGACAAACAAAAACTGAAATAATTTGCAAAACAGGCCAGCTCTACAGGAGATATTGAAAGTGGTCCTCCAAGCAAAGATAGACCCTAAAAGTAGTAGATCAGAAAGGAATAGAGACAATATACAGTAAGAGTCAATTTACAAGCAATACAATGGGACTAAATTCATATCTCTCAATAGTTATCCTGAATGTTAATGGGCTAAATGCCCCAATTAAAAGACACAGGGTATCAGACTGGATAAAAAAACAAAACCCATCAATATGATGCCTAAAGAAACTCATTTTAGACCCAAAGACACCCCCAGATTTAAAGTGAAGGGGTGGAAAACAATATACCATCGTAATGGACATCAGTAGAAAGCTGGGGTGGCAATCCTTATATCAGATCAATTAGATTTTAAGCCAAAGTCTATAATAAGAGATGAGGAAGGACACTATATCATACTCAAGGGGTCTATCCAACAAGAAGACCTAACAATTTTAAATATCTATGCCCCTAACGTTGGAGCAGCCAACTATATAAACCAGTTAATAACAAAATCAAAGAAACACATCGACAATAATACAATAATAGTAGGGGACTTTAACACTCCCCTCACTGAAATGGACAGATCATCCAAGCAAAAGATCAACAAGGAAATAAAGGCCTTGAATGACACACTGGACCAGATGGACATCACAGATATATTCAGAACATTCCATCCCAAGGCAAGAGAATACACATTCTTCTCTAGTGCACATGGAACATTCTCCAGAATAGACCACATCCTGGGTCATAAATCAGGTCTCAACCAGTATCAAAAGATTGGGACAATTCCTTGCATATTTTCAGACCACAATGCTTTGAAGCTAGAACTCAATCACAAGAGAAAATTTGGAAAGAACCCAAATACATGGAGACTAAACAGCAACCTTCTAAAAAATGAATGGGTCAACCAGGAAATTAAAGAAGAATTGAAAAATTTCATGGAAACAAATGATAATAAAAACACAATGGTACAAAATCTGTGGGACACAACAAAGGCAGTCCTGAGAGGAAAATATATAGCGGTACAAGCCTTTCTCAAGAAACAAGAAAGGTCTCCAGTACACAACCTAACCCTACATCTAAAGGAGCTGGAGAAAGAACAACAAAAAAAGCCTAAACCCAGCAGAAGAAGAGAAATCATAAAGATCAGAGCAGAAATCAATTAAATAGAAACTAAAAAAACAATAGAACAAATCAACAAAACTAGGAGCCGGTTCTTTGAAAGAATTAATAAGATTGATAAACCCCTGGCCAGACTTATCAAAAAGAAAAGAGAAAGGACCCAAATAAATAAAATCATGAATGAAAGAGGAGAGATCACAACCAACACCAAAGAAATACAAGCAACTATAAGAACATACTATGAGCAACTCTATGCCAACAAATTTGACAATCTGGAAGAAATGGATACATTTCTAGAAACATAGAAACTACCACAACTGAACCAGGAAGAAATAGAAAACCTGAACAGACCCATAACCAGTAAAGTGATTGAAACAGTCATCAAAAATCTCCAAACAAACAAAAGCCCAGGGCCAGATGGCTTACCAGGGGAATTCTACCAAACATTTAAAGAAGAATTAATTCCTATTCTCCTGAAACTGTTTCAAAAAATAGAAATGGAATCAAAACTTCCAAACTCATCTTAGGAGGTCAGCATCGCCTTGATCCCAAAACCAGACAAGGATCCCATCAAAAAAGAGAATTACAGGCCAATATACTTGATGAACACAGATGCGAAAATTCTCACCAAAATACTAGCCAATAGGATCCAACAGTACATTAAAAGGATTATTCACCACGACCAAGTGGGATTTATTGCAGGGCTGCAAGGTTGGTTCAACATCTGCAAATCAATCAATGTGATACAATACATTAATAAAAGAAAGAACAAGAACCATATGATACTCTCAATAGATGCTGAAAAAGCATTTGACAAAGTGAAGCATCCCTTCCTGATTAAAACTCTTCAAAGTCTAGGGATAGAGGGTGCATACCGCAATATTATCAAAGCCATCTATGAAAAACCCACTGCAAATATCATTCTCAATGGAGGAAAACTGAAAGCTTTTCTGCTAAGGTCAGGAACACAGCAGGGTTGTCCATTATCACCATGGTTATTCAACATAGTACTAGAAGTCCTAGCCTCAGCAATCAGACAACAAAAGGAAATGAAAGGCATCCAAATTGGCAAAAAAGAAGTCAAACTGTCACTCTTTGCAAATGATATGATACTATATGTGGAAAACCCAAAAGACTCCACTCCAAAACTGCTAAAACTTGTACAGAAATTCAGTAAAGTGTACAGAAATTCAGTAAAGTGTCAACGCACTGAAATCAGTTGCACTTCTGTACACCAACAACAAGACAGAAGAAAGAGAAATTAAGGAGTCAGTCCCATTTACAATTGCACCCAAAACCATAAGATACCTAGGAATAAACCTAACCAAAGAGGCAAGAATCTATACTCAGAAAACTATAAAGTACTCATGAAAGAAATTGAGGAAGCCACAAAGAAATGGAAAGATGTTCCATGCTCATGGATTGGAAGAACAAATATTGTGAAAAATGTCTATTCTACCTAAATCAATCTACACATTTAATGCAATCCCTACCAAAATCCCATCCATTTTTTTCAAACAAATAATCTTAAAATTTATATGGAACCAGAAAAGACCTCAAATAGCCAAAGGAATATTCAAAAAGAAAGCCAAAGTTGGTGGCATCACAATTCCAGACTTCAAGCTCTATTACAAAGCTGTCATCATCAAAACAGCATGGTACTGGCACAAAACCAGACACATAGATCAATGGAACAGAATAGAGAGCCCAGAAATAGATCCTCAACTCTATGGTCAACTAATCTTCCACAAAGCAGGAAAGAATGTCCAATGGAAAAAAAGACAGCTTCTTCAATAAATGGTGTTGGGAAAATTGGACAGCCACATGCAGAAAAATGAAATTGCACCACTTCCTTACACCACACACAAAAATAGTCCCAAAATGGATGAAGGACCTCAATGTGAGAAAGTAATCCATCAAAATCCTTGAGGAGAACACAGGCAGCAACCTCTTCGACCTCAGCCGCAGCAACATCTTCCTAGGAACATCGCCAAAGGCAACAGAAGCAAGGGAAAAATGAACTATTGGGTTTTCATCAAGATCAAAATATTTTGCACAGCAAAGGAAACAGTAAACAAAACCAAAAGACAACTGACAGAATGGGAGAAGATATTTGCAAACGACACATCAGATAAAGGGCTAGTATCCAAAATCTATAAAGAACTTAGCAAACTCAACAAAAAATCCAATCAAGAAATGGGCAGAGGACATGAACAGACATTTCTGCAAGGAAGACATCCAGATGGCCAACAGACATATGAAAAATTGCTCCACATCTCTTGGCATCAGGGAAATACAAATCAAAACCACAATGAGATACCACCTCACACCAGTCAGAATGGCTAAAATTAACAAGTCAGGAAATGACAGATGTTGGCGAGAATGCGGAGAAAGGGGAACCCTCCTACAGTGCTGGTGGGAATTCAAGCTGGTGCAGCCACTCTGGAAAACAGTGTGGAGGTTCCTCAAAAAACTGAAAATAGAGCTACCCTATGACCCTGCAATTGCACCACTGGGTATATATCCTAAAGATACAAATGTGGTGCTCTGAAGGGGCATGTGCACCCGAATGTTTATGGCAGCAATGTTCACAATATCCAAACTATGGAAAGAACCTAGATGTCCATCAACAGATGAATGGATAAAGAAGATGTGGTATATATATATGTGGAATGGAATACTATGGAATACTATGCAGCCATCAAAAGAAATGAAATCTTGCCATTTGCAACAACATGGATGGAACTAGAGGGTATTATGCTTAGGGAAGTAAGTCAGTCAGAGAAAAACAACTACCATATGATCTCCCTGATATGAGGTAGTGGAGATGCAACATGGGGGTTAGAGGGTAGAAAAAGAAAAAATGAAAGAAGATAGGATCGGGAGGGAGACAAACCATAAACGACCAGTCTCAAAAAACAAACTGAGGGTTGCTGAGGGGAGTGGGGATGGGAGAGGGTGGTGGGGATATGGACATTGGGGAGGATATGTGCTATGATGAGTGTTGTGAAATATGTAAACCTGGAGAGTCATAGACCTCTACCCCTGGGGATAAAAACACATTATATGTGTTTTTATTAAAAAAAATTAAAAATTTAATTATAAAAATTTTATATTTTTATAAAAATTTATTTTTTAAATTTTATTTATTATAATTTAAAAAATTAAAATTAAAAAAATAAAAAAAAATTTCTACAGGAGAACATATTAATTTTCAACTATCATAGTATTTACATATTCTAAAATTCATTTCCTGTTTACCATATTCTTTAGATCCTTTCATGTGAACACGTACTAATTTTCACTTTCTTCTTAAGACTTTAGTAGTATTCCATTATATATACTATATTATATACACTATGATTTACATAAGAAGTCCTGAATGAAACAATTTATTCTTCCCAGTTTTTGGTACATGAAAAACAAATTATAATGAATATTATTCACCATATATTTTTGCAAATGTATTATATTTAATGGCTTTTAAAGGTGAACTTAGAGTTAAAAGGTATATGCATGCAACATTTTTGTCGATTAGAAGATTCCTATATTTAGTTTCAGTTGTTGTTATTCTATGACAACTTTAGTCAGACTTAGTAATATATTTAGTAGATATATATTTGTGAACTAAGAATCAAAAGTCTAAAGTATAGAATAATAATCAAACAAAAGAGGTTAGTTTTTAGTAATATGAAGTGATGGTTTATGATCCATATCTGTTAAATACCAGTGAAAATTGTTCTGATGTTTTATTGAGCAAATGGTTCAATGTAACTTACCAATGAATTCCAATTCTATAGATCTTATTTGTTAAGTACAAAATATTATAATTTAATTCTATTTTTTTATATTTATAAAAGTGATATGGGTATTGTCTTTTGCCCTCAAAGCTATTGTTTAAAAAAAAAATACCTTGTTACACAATTACAAGGTTTTACCACCTAGGAAATAGAGGATTTAAAAAAAATGTTTTCTACTAATAAACCTAAGGAAAAATATTATGTAGAAGCTGAATGAACTTTTCAACAAATTTCAATACCTATTTCTGGTTAACACATTTATGCAGAATAATATATTAAATGATAGTATCTCTTTTATTTTCCATTTTATTTTACTTTATTTCTTTTCAGTGTTCCATCATTCATTGTTTATGCACCACACCCAGAGCTCCATGCAGTACATGCCCTCCATAATACCCACCAACAGTCTCACCCAAACCCTCACCACCTTCCCCTCAAAAACACTCAGTTTGTCAGAGTCTGCAGTCTCTCATGGTTTGTCTCTCCCTCTGATTTCCCCCAACTCACTTCTCCTCTCTATCAATGCTTTCTGTGTTATTCTTTATGCTCCACAAGTAGTGAAGCCATATGATACTTGACTTTCTGCCTGACTTATTTCACTCAACATAATCTCTTCCAGCCCTGTCCATGTTGCTACAAATATCGGGTATTCATCCTTTCTGATGGAAGCATAATACCCCATTGTATATATGGACCATAAATGCTTTATCCATTCATCCATTGAAGGGCATCTTGGTTCTTTCCACAGTTTGGTGACTGTGGCCATTGCTGCTATGAAAATTGGGGTAGAGATGATCCTTCTTTTCACTACATCTGTATCTTTGGGGTAAATACCCAGTAGTGCAATTGCAGGGTCATAGGGAAGCTCTATTTTTAATTTCTTAAAGAATCTCCACACTGTTTTCCAAAGTGGCTGTACCAACTTGCATTCGTACCAACAGTGTAAGAGGGTTCCCCTTTCTCCACATCTTCTCCAACACATATTGTTTACTGTCTTGTTAATTTTGGCCATTCTTACTGGTGTAAGGGAATATCTCAATGTGGTTTTGATTTGAATCTCCCTGATGGCTAATGATGATGAACATATTTTCATGTGTCTGTTAGCCATTTGTATGTCTTCTTTGTAATAGTATCTGCTCATGTCTTCTGCCCATTTTTTGATGTGATTACCTGTTTTGTATGTTTTGAGTTTGGGGAGTTCTTTATAGATCCTGCATATCAGCCCTTTGTCTGTAGTGTCATTTGCGAAAATCTTCTCCCATTCCATGGGTTGCGTCTTTGTTGTGTTGACTGTCTCCTTTGCTGTGCAGAAGCTTTTGATCTTGATGAAGTACCAAAAATTCATTTTCGTTTTTGTTTCCTTTGCCTTTGGAAACACAACTTGAAAGAAATTGCTGTAACTGATGTCATAGCTCTCTTACAATGAAAAATGGCATATACTTTATTTTGGATTGACATCTTTCTCGATAGGGAATACTGAAGTATTTCTACTATGAAAATAAAAAGGGAGAACTTGACCCCTGCATTCCTCACTAATAGGATATATGGGATCTCTTGGAGAAATGGATATTTCTAGATGTAAGGCAGGGAAACTGCAAGAAAAACATGGTATATTTTGTCTATCAAAACCCCAAAAATACTAATGTGGGGCACAGATGTCAAATTGAAGGAGCTCTCTGATGAAATTAGCAAAAATTTAAAGCATTAAAAAGAATATTATTCTAATTGTAATACACTAAATATATAAATATATGTGAGTACACATTGATGTTCATAAAGAAATAAACTAAAAATAAGTGACTTACACAAATTTTTACTAAAGAAACATTAGGAAAAATAATCAAGCTTATATCTTACTTAAAAAGAGAGTATTGCAGTTTGTCATAGTTGATGAGATTAACTGTATGAGATTAACTCTAGTCCTTTGTAAAGAACACTTATTAATAAATAGTGGAGAGGAACAAGATGAATTAAGAAAATTTGTATGATTTAGCCTCAAAACAATAATTATCCAAGCCCATGTCATTACTGGTTTAGGCATCTTTCTGAATGTTACTAATATCAAAGTGGAAACGAACTTTTAGATCACAGTGTCTCCAAAGAAATCAAGTGATCAAAATTTGCATGATTAGTAGTAAGACAATTTGACTGTAAAGGGATCCCCATGAGTTTCAGTGAACTAGCCAATGAACTATGATGTGTTTTCAACAAAAAATGTGTAACCTGGAACTGATCCCATCTTCAGATACGTTTAGTTCATAAATAATACAGTGTATGAAGAAACAAATTGAACAACATTACAAAGATAAAAGCAGACAAATCTAATAAAGTCTACAATACTATCTTAATTGTTCAAAAAATAAATAATGAGGAATGTTTAAATTACATTTAAAGGATCTAAAGATATTTAGATTCTTTAAATGTAGGGGCGCCTGGGTGGCTCAGTGGGTTAAAGCCTCTGCCTTCACCTCAGGTCATGATCCCAGGGTCCTGGGATCGAGCCCCACATTGGGCTCTCTGCTCAGCAGGGAGCCTGCTTCCTCCTCTCTCTCTCTGCCTCTCTGCCTACTTGTGATCTCTGTCTGTCAAATAAATAAATAAAATCTAAAAAAAAAAAAAAGAACCAAATGTAATGTGTGATTTTTGAGTGATTAATGGTTCAACAAATTTGAATATGGAATACTTACTTGCAAATGATTCAATAAAAGAAAAAAGGCAAAGGCAGATTGACAGATAAATAAGTATAGATAGTTTAAATAGGTGATGATGATAATATATATATATATAGAGAGAGAGAGATGGATATCAAAGGAAATGTGAAAAATATTAGTTGATCAGTCCATGTAATAATTTTATCATTTTAACCTACTCTTTATTTTTGGAAACTTTTATAATAAAGATGAAAAAAATAAATTTAAAAAGGGAGTTAATTCCTCAAATTTAATTTGGATAAGAGAAATTAGGGGAAAGTATGTAAACTTTGCTTTTTAGTTACCCACAAATTTTGTGACTAATTCAAAAGTAGCTGTTTGAATGAAAGTTCAAGTAAATACAATAAATATGGCCTCATTCATCATCACAATCCTAAATTTTCCTGAAGCATAGAAGGTCCTCAATAAATAACTGAATTGAATGGAAATAACATAAACATATTTATAACTGGTTTTGGCTTCGATTTTTTATATTCAATATGCTTATTTTAGCATCTTATATTTTTCTCAAAACTATTAATTGTAGATTTTAAATGAAATTTGAATATTTAAGGAAAAGCTACTTTGCAATATGTTGATGTGAAAAATACATTGAGCAAGAGTTAAGTAATGCATCGATATTTATAGAATAGGGGACAGGAAATGAACCAGTGTAACTACTATCACTCGTAGCATCTTGTAGGTTAGAAAATCTCAAAATGGGATATTAGTAGTTATCAGATTTTCAAGAAAAATCTCTCAATTTCCTTGATAAAATAAATGCTTCATATTTTTGCTTCTTGAAAACTATAATGTATATTTAAGAAAAGGTTAGGTCTAATTGGCTGAGATTCTAGCAAAGTAGATTCAGTTTATAAACTGATCTACTTTGTCATGCCAAGGTTTCTTGGAGAAGATCCAAGTTTTATGTTGATCTTTGTGGTTTTTAGTAATTTTATTTTATTATGTTAAGAGTCCTTGGCCTCTCTTAAAACACATTTTAATATTGCCTAATTGAGACTGTGACCCATAATTCAAAAGGGTTTTTATGATTTTTTAAAATTAAACACATTAATAAGGTTTCTAAGTCTTTTGGTCTACATTCAGAATTTCTTTTGTTCTTAAATGTTTTTTCAATCTTCATTTATTGTTACATATAAAAACTAAAGACCTTATTATGTTCTCTAATTCTCTGTAACTGTTAAGTTTTTTATTTCAGAATCTGTTGGTTTTCTTGCTTCTGTTGTTTTCTTGGCTATATTGCTTTTTTTATACTTTGAACAATAAAAATATCCACTTTGTGTTCATTAAAATTACACTAAATATGTACACTAATGATAAAATTAATTCCCTGCTTCCATTGTTCCTTCAAAGCAACCCCCTTCCCACTCTATCTCACTCTTCTGCAAATACACAAATATGTAAATTATATTAATTGGAACTCATTTTTCTCTTTCTAACAGCTTTAATTGCTGTACTTCTGTTGTCCTGTAAGACATTTGTATCAGGTATTATTACCCATTGTCAGGCTAGTCAGTCATGTGGGGAGAACATTTCCCCACATCCTAATGCCAGTCTAAAATTTCCAGATCCCAGAAGAGGGTATGAAGTCAGAGCCAGAATGTTTCAGATGCAGCACAGATCAAAGTAAGTGTGTCTTTTATATTCTGCAGACAAGAAGACCAGTTATCCATATCAAACTGTAGTTTTACATTCAGTTGCTGACATTATTACACACTATGAAATAATTACATTGTATTAAAAAGCCAATAGTTAAAAGGGAAAATATTGTTTTAAAAGCATCTTTCAAAAGATAAATAAGTAAATTAAACTAAACCATTACAGGACTCTTGAATGTAACTTTTCTGTACAGACAAACCTTGAATCTTATCAAGAAGTTTTACATCTGAATTTGGAGACAGACCTGGCATCTGCCCATGGCTATTTGGTGTCCTGGTATTCCATATAACTGCATTGAAAATTTCCAGTAAGATTTGACTGTACATATTACTCAGCCATCAGAAAGGATGAATACCCAACTTTTGCATCAACATGGATGGGACTGGAGGAAATTATGCTAAGCAAAATAAGTCGAGCAGAGAAGGTCAATCATCATATGGTTTCACTTACATGTGGAGTATAAAGAATAGCATGGAAGACACTAGGAGAAGGAAAGGAAAAATGAAGGAGGGGAATCAGAGTGGGAGACAAACCATTAGAGACTATGGACTCTGGGAAACAAACTGAGGGTTTTAGAAGGGAGGGAGATGGAGGGATGCATGATCCTGGTGATGGATATTAAGGAGGGCACCAACTGCATGGAGCACTGGGTGTGTAAGCAAACAATGACTCGTGAATCACGACATCAAAAACTGAGGTACTATATGGTGACTAACATAACATAATAAAAAACAAATAAGTAAGTAAGTAAATAAATAATAAACTCACTGTATATATGCCAACTTTTATATCACTCTCTTCAAAATATAAATCAGATTTTCAGTAATTTTGAATCAATATCTACATATACTCTCATTTCTAAACACTTGTTAAGATATGTGTTGATGATCTTTCAACCTCTTTTTGAATCATATTATTTATAAGATCTGGATTTTTAAAATCTAGTCTTTCAAGTAGTGACTCATTAAATTATACTACATTGTTGCTTTTTTATCCATTTGAGTAATAATTGTCAAACCTTTTCAATAATAACATTCTACCTTAGTATTTTTTTCCCCTTACTTTTAAACGACACTTTCATAGTTTAATGAGGTGTTATCAATAGCTAAAGCCTTGGAAACATAAATGTTGGTTTGCTCTCACAGCTCAAGATACTGAGTTCACTGCTGTGGACCTTAGTTTTCTATGACATATGGTGTGTGTGTTAGGAGATTGTTCTAATTTCATAAGATAATTTTGGAAAAAAAGAAATATAACTAAGATCTTATCCTTTTGAAACTTTTTGTTTACTGCTTTCCACATTTCTACATTTCCTTCAAACGTTAACTGATTTCTCTTAAATCTGCCTCTGATCCTGATGCCATTTCCACACTCTGCATCTAAATTTTTATTTACTTGTATTAAACATACTCATGTTCTTTCAGGAAAAACTGCTTCTATACAGATTCACCTAACAGATAATGTTTGTACTATTCTTCTAATTATCCAGAAGCAAGACTTGTGTGTGTGTGTTTCATTCTTCCATATTTCATTACAGTACTCTATTTGGTATAACATAAATTTCTTTTATGTTTATTTACTCTTCCTCCCTTTTTATTAGTGTTTATTTACCTTCTTTGCAAAGACACATTATGACTCTATAGAAAGATTCAAAAATCATTTTAAAGGCTCATGAGAATATACATGTAGGAAAAGTTTTTTGTTTGTGTGTATAGTTCTGTTTCTTTGTATAACACTTCTTAGATATTTTAACGTCTTTAGGAATTAAGCCATGAGGCTCTCATTTTACTTTTAATCTTGGTGACATTTAGAAGTATAAGTATGATTGGACCTTGATTTTGTTATGTTAGAAGTGTTACAGTACTTTTTAATACTCTAGAGATAAGAAACTTGTCTATATTTCTCCAAAATATTTTTGTTTCTACTCTGAAAATAAATTCTAACAAAAAGTAAAGTTTTATTATTGGAAAATGGTGGTTTGCACTGATTTAGACTGCACAGAAGTTAATTCATCTAAAATTTGCCTCATATATCAGCAGAAGAACTAGCCATTACTTCAGATAAAGAGAATTTTCATAATTTATTTTTTAAACAACTTATTATCATTATCAGGTATTCTGTGTTTCAGATATCAGTGAGAATATTAATTAATGGAAAATTAAACATCAGTCTGTATTCCTGAACACTCATGTTTGGATATTTAAATTAAGATAAAGTTTATTGGGTGCCTGCTTTGCTCAGTTGTTAAGCATCTGCCTTCGGTTAAGGTCATGATCCCAGGGTCCTGGAATTGAGCCCCACATCATGCCCCTTTCTCAGCAGGGAGCCTGCTTCTCCCCTGTCTGCCATTCCCTGTGGTAGCTCTCTGTCTCTCTCTCTCGCTCACTCTGTCAAATAAATAAATAAAATCTTTAAAAAACTGAAGATTATTCACTTAAAAGTAACTTAGAAGGACTTCATTGTTATTCTCTAAGTAAGTTATTTTAAGAAAGACATGGCTTTAAAGTAGATTTAAATTTTTATTTTGAGCTATTAGCTTCTTTTTCTTGGTAAACTAAAGTCACCTTTGAACAAATCCATTATACCTCGCCACCTTAATCAGTATCTATAACCTGTGTCGAAATTACCAGGTAGATGCATTAGGTATAGTGAATTCAGAAAATCATTTTTATTTCTTTAGAAAATGATTCTTTTAAGACACAACATATTAGCATTAAATTATGGTATTGACAAGTTCACTTCTTTCTATCAAAATATCCTTTTGGTACTATGTGACACTTAAGTTTGAGAGTTTTACACCTATGTTATTCTCAAAATATTTTCTTCCTTTAAAAAAATTAAGGTATACAAAACAGCAAAGAAAACAATGTTTTGAATACTGTAATATTAAAAATTATTTTTCCTTAATAATGTTCCAGATTTTCCTATAATATAGAAAAATTGCCTAAACTTAGTCAAATTTTCTCAGATTCTATTATTATTATTAATTATTATTATTATTATTATTAGTTTAGCTAGGCTCCATGCATGGTATAGAGCCCAACATGGGGCTTGGACTCACCACTCTGAGATCAAGACCTGAGCTGAAATCAAGAGCTGGGTGCTTAAAAAACTGAGCCACCCAGGTGCCCCAGAAGCCTATATTTTAAGTCATGAGAAGATTATAAATCATTCTATCACTAAGTATTATTTTGCTTAGATCTCAACATTTACTCCTGTTTTTAGAGAACACACCTTTTAAATACTAACAATTATTTTGTTTTTCAAAATCACTGAAGATCTATTCTGTAGCTTTAAGACAACAATGAGAGTCTTAAAACACCAAAATAGTATTCTAAGGTTATTTTCAAAATTACATGAGATATAAAACTCCAAAGACATCGTGGTGAATATTGGTATTTTGGCAGATATAAATAAAAATCTCTATGAAAATTGCATTAAATTTATTATCATGATGATACAGAATATAGGTCATTTTCAGTCCCTTTTTAGAGTTAGTCTATTTGGATGATAGCTCCTTATTTTATATTTTAAATAAAATAACTTAGCTTTTGGAGAAAAATATAAAAATTAAGAGGGAAGGGCACCTGGATAGCTCAGTTAGTTGAGTGACTGCCTTCAGCTCGGGTCATGATCCTGGAGTCCCAGAATCAAGTCCCACATCAGGCTCCCTGCTCAGCAGGGGGTCTACTTCTCCCTCTGACCTTCCCCCTCTTATGCTTTCTCCCTCTCTCTCTCTCTCTCTCTCATTCTCTCCTCTCTCTCAAATAAATAAATAAAATCTTTTTAAAAAAATTAAGAGGGAAGAAATAGAGAAAAAAAGAGATAGCTGGGAGAATAGAGGAGCAGAGGAATAATTTAAAAGATAGTAAAGAAGGACAAGGAACGTCGGCTTTTTATATAGAGTTTTTTTTTCTTTCATACCAAGTATTTAAATGTATGCCAATTTTTTAATCAACTATATAATACTTGTGGCAAACACATATTCTTTATTGGCTTAGATCTCAATGTCTGCATTTAAAAAATACACAGCTTGTTAGGATGGAGTAAGTTTTGTATTATTTACCTGAATTTTTATAAATAATTTATAGAAACAGGGGATTTATGGAGTGTTAATGGCATTGGATTCTCTTCATATTAAGTTTAGTGGCTACTATATAGTGATATAGAACCAAACTAAAACTCTTTTTGTATTCATCTAACCTCAGTAAATATTATGGATGTTAGCCATTAATTATCCAATAGTAGTATAATGTTAAACAGTGTAAATTTTTAATATTTGAAATGTTTATATGATTTTTAGAGATGATACTTAATGAGTTTTTTGATACTTCATGAGTTCTTCATAAAAAATTAAATGATATATGATTATGATGTAAAATAATCTTTGTATCACCAACTTTAATACACTTATAATGGCTAGATGGTTGGTTCTTATTGATAAAGTATGTTGTCATTCATTTAGATTCTGCTTTACTACTTGAAAGGCATGGTGTCCACTGACTGTGATTGTCTGATGGAAGGCAATTTGGGTAATTCCATACTTGAGTTGTTACTTAAAAATATACATTATTTTACTTTGCTCTCCTTATTACCATTCATAAACTGGGGAAATTGTGCATTTAAATAAAGATCATACATACAACACTTTGTGTTTTTCTTTCTTTTTTTTTTAAACTTACATTATAATTTGATATTCTAGCCCAGAGGAATTACATAAACTCAATAAATTTTCCAATTTTATAATTATGTATGTTAATTTCTCAGAAACTTTTAAATCACATTGAACTTTTAACTTTATATTTACTTCCTCTAAGAAAATACATCTGTTTCTCTTTCTCAAAAATAATTAAAAAAACACAATTTCTTTAGGGTGCCTGGGTGGCACAGTGAGTTAGGTCTCTAACTCTTGATTTTGGCTCAGGTTGTGATCTCAGTGTCTGTGATATCAACTCTTGCTGCCAATTCCACACTTAGAAGTGAGTCTGCTTGGGACTCTCTCTCACCCTCTGCTTCTGCCCCTCCCCACCCCTCTTGGCTATTGTCTCTTTTTCTCTCTCAAAATAATCTTAAAAAGAATCTCTTTGAGCTATTCAGTTTATTTAGCACAATCTTTCTGACTCCTGAAATACTTTGAAACTTAATAGTACTATCTGCATCTTGACAATCATGACAGAGATGCCTGGACATCCCAGTAGAGACTAAGTGGATTCATTAGTTTGCTTGTGCCAAATAAAACTAAACATTTAATCCTAGTGAACATTGTGGTTTCAGCAGTAAGCATTAAAAATTTGGCAGATTTTTAATAGTTCTAAAGATACTCTTTGCCAATTTTCTTTGATATTTTGGCAATAGGCCAAAGTTTATATCTTTGTATTTATGGACAAGGTACTTAATGTTATTTCTTTGCAGAATATGTTACCACTCATTTAAAGCAACATAAAGAAAAAAATAAAATATGGTCTCAGTCCTTTATAATATGGGATATGAGTTGTAGTTTCAGATAACATGAGATGATTATTGAACCCATAATTAATATACTTGTATATGATTTAAAAAACATTTTTTACAGTGAATGAATTTGAAATGGCTTTGATGTCAGTAAATATATTGTTACTATTTTTTTGTGTATAAGACACTGAAATATACGTCTTCTAATGCATATTTAGGGTGTATACACCTATAGCTTGAATAGATAAATGAGATAATGAATTAATGCATTCAGTACAGTACTGGGCACATAGAAGATAATTGGCAAGTATTAGCTAACACCAGTCTCATTACTTATATTGGAATATGTTGATCTTTCACTAAATAAAGATCCAATTGAATTACATATTATTTCATGTACATAGTTTTGCTAAATATTAAGGGAAAAATATATTTTTTTCTCCCTATATTTCTTAACCATCTTTTTGTTTTTCTCTTTTATTCAGTCTCCAAAATTTCTAGACTCAAATCTTAATGTTTTCCATCCTGGGCTGGTTATTAGTCTCAACATAACTTTATATCTAATTTAATCAAAATAATTTAAAAACATAATGTAATTTGACTTTTATACCCTAAGACTTCCTTTTAATTTTGAAATAACAACACATTCTTGTTCACTGATGAAAATCAATATCTCAAGAGCAGAATAGCAGGCTCAAGATTCCTAATTTGAGTCTTTGTTCCATGTGGCAATTTAGAATGCTCTGTTTCTTAAAATGAGAGGTTACATACTAGCTAATCCATATGATTTGAAGCTGTTGTCAGGTACAAGACTGTAAAATTGTTAAGCTACCAAAGTAATTAGTTACTATATTAGGTCTTACTAGGCTATGGTGCATAGAAGATTTAAAAGCATTTGTGAATAGACTTGAGTCTGCAGCTGCTCTGTAGCATCCCATACAAAATTCACTCTCTATCTTGAAACATTAGAATGAGGTACATTTCTCTGGAGTGAATGGTTCTGAAAAATAATTCACATTCACAGGACTCACAAAATCCAGGGAGCCTGATTTCTCACAATGGTCTTTTGAGTGGCAGTACTTGAACTTCCCATTCCATTACTAATGATTAATGTATAAGAGTTGTGCAGTTTAATATCACTTTTTTTTTTTCTCCCTGAAGCTTCTTGTATTCTGATTTCAGTAACTGACTTAACATATAAATTGGTCCAAACTTGGCAAAAATCAAGAATATTTAACAGGGCACAGATGGTGCAGCAGAAAGCAATATCCAGAGATTTGGTGACTCAAGTGCTCTCTAACCCTCCACCAGCTGCTTTAGCTCAAGTGTGAATAAAGACCTTTTAAGAATCAATGAAAATGTCTCATGTTGTGCCTAAGTATTGCCCACCCAACCAAATTGACACCAAAAACAGAAACAACCATATGGTTTTAAGTGTATTAGGGAAAAGTAGGCTGCAGCTTGATACTTAGGATTAAGTATGTTAAAGTATTACTGCTGATTACTTGCTCATTGCATATTTCTAAGAAACATCTGATACAATATATATATATATATATATATATATATATATATATATATGCTCAGCTCTGACACTCTTGGCTATCTCTTAGTATTCTGCTTAAATATAGAAGAAAATAAAACAGACAACTGTTGCCCAGAGCCAGAGGATAATACAGAAGAAATTACAGAGGTTGGTTTAACAATTGAAACAAAATAACAATAAATATATTTTTAATATGTGTAAGTCCTGATAGTACATGAACTGTTGAACATTTAATTATTTTGAATGGCTAGAGGTGCTCTGTATGGTTCCTTCAGCTTGCAGGAAATGATTACTGATTGTACACACTGATTACAGTTAACATATGAACTTTGATACCTCTTTATGTAGCTGAAGACCTCCAGCAATAGCTTTCATTTTCAGCTGATAATAATAAATAAATGGGTCACATTCCTCTAAGTAAACATTAAAAAATCCAGAATCTATGCTTAATATAAAATGTATTTCTAGCCTAGAAAATAAAAGATATTTGATTTGTCAGGATTTTATATTTTTCCAGGACATTTTATTACTCACAGAGAGTGAACATATAGAAAGAACTTGCTATAGTGGTAGAAAATCAAAGAAGCATTATTAAAATGAGGTTAAAAAAAAGAATGGATGTGAACCTAACATATAAAGAAAATTATTTATTTATACCACACACTAATATATTCCACTAAAAGAAAACTAAGTGTTTTAGGGCGCCTGGATGGTATAGTAGGTTAAGCATCCAACTCTTGGTTTCAGCTCAGGTCATGATCTCAGTGTCATGAGATCAAGCCCTGCATCAGGGTCCACACTTAGCATGGGTCCACACTCAGCCTGGAGTTTGCTTAAGACTCTCTTTCCCATGGGGTGCCTTGGTGGCTCAGTGGGTTAAGCCTCTGCCTTTGGCTCAGGTCATGATCTCAGGTTCCTAGAATCAAGCCCTGCATCGGGCTCTCTGCTCATCAGGGGATCTCTTTTCCCCTCTCTCTCTGCCTGCCTCTCTGCCTACTTGTGATCTTTCTCTGTGTGTCTAATTAAAAAAAAAAAAAATCTTAAAAAAAAGACTCTCTTCCTCTTCGGCCCCTTCTCCTTGCATGCTCTCTCTTCCTTTCTCTCTCTCTCAAATAAATTAATTAATTAACAAAACTAAGTGTTTTAAATTATGTACTTGCCATCATAACTGTATATAGGTAATGATTTATTGCAATTATGCACTTAAAATGATTTATCAGTTGAGTATATTTAAGAAAAAAAATTTGCATCTAAATTCTCCTGGTTCCTAATTGGATTATTCTAATAATAAATAAATAGGATAAAATAAGAATCTACATTAATGTACATTAAATGACTATGCTGTTACAAATAAAATTTTATATTTTTTAGTTGAATGCACTATTTAAATATCATTGTGAAGCAGTAGTGTGAGCTTTATGTTTAAGCAGAATATTGTAAGATTAAGGTTAAGATAAAACTACAGAAAATTGGAAGCAGGTAAAAGGTGCCAATGCAAATTTGCTGTGTGTTTATTTGGAGTCTTTAACTGAATTCTATTTAAACAAACTTAAAAAGACTATGTAATGAAATATTTTGGACTAGCATGGGTGAGAAAACAAAGGAGACAACATAGGAAATATCTATCTTAAATTTTCATTCGACAATAACCAGGTAAATCAAGGGTTATTTAGAAAGATGAAGAGTAAAGATAATAGACTTAAGAGCTAAGGGCAAAGTAGGCTGTTGTCTGGGATGTTCCTTCATTTATGTTATTAAAAATTTTAAAGTAAAGGTGATGAAAGCTGTAGTCAGCTGCTACAAGGAACAAATTACAAAATCTTCTTTACTTTTTAAACCCAGTTCTGTAATCAGAATGAAAGCACACTGATTAAGGTGGAAGCTGTTTTTTTGCTTCTTTGCTTGTTTTTGTTTTTCTTTTAGGAAAACCATCAATCCTTCCTCAAAGGAGAGCACTGGGGAAAGAGAAATACCAAATATTTTGTCTGTTAAATGCAGTCACACTAAGCACTGATACCAGATGTCCTGAAATGCTGTTATGGTGTCTCTGTTAGAGGGCACCTTATGGGTTAACATAATTTTGACACAAAGCTCTCATATTGGATACAGTAGGTACACAGACCCTGTTTGTGCTTGTTTGCTTAGTATTTTAATGCATTATTAAAATGGACATACCTACCCGGTGGAATAGTTCTCACAGTGGTTTCCTAACCTGAGATTTAAAAAGATGATGTTAGGAAAAGCAAGATTGAGGTGTGCCTGGGGGGCTCAGGTTAAGCAGCCAGCCCTTGGTTCAGGCTCAAGTCATGATCTCATGGTACTGAGACCTTTCTCCCTCCAGCTTATGCTCTGTCTCTCTCTCTCAAATAAATAAATAAAATCTTAAAAAAAAAAAAAAGAAAAGAAAAAGAAAAATCCAAGTTGAAGCCCCCCAAACTGCTCCTATCTCTCCTTACCAAACCATAGTAAATCATAAGTAATCATTAGTAAGTCATAAGTAATGCTTCACCCTGAGAGAAACTGTTGAAATTTTCAATGCAATCCATGACTTTAAAAGATGCAGAGGTTTGTGATTTCCATTATTTTTCTTCTATTTCACTTGGTTGTCCATACCTTCTTGGAAAAAAAAAAAAATGCAGTAAGCTTGGTCAAGTGGTATTTCCAGCTATTCATATGATGTCCATACTGGTAGAGTTTCTACAAATTCTCCATTTGTACCATTCTTCCAGGTGATGAGAGTTATTTGGTTTCAATTAATTTGATTATATCCCTTCTACCTTGGCAAAGTTAATTATTTGTATTCACCAGAATGGACAACTATTGTAAATATGATTTTGTCTTTCCTGGCTGCAGTCTCTTTGCTAAGAACAGTGGCTAAAAATTTACTGAAAATTACATTTACTAACATAGAAAAGGTCACATAATATCGTCTCAGATTAATGTACTTATTTAATGGCAAAACTAGTGCCACCATTAACATATGGATGTAGATGACTATTCTTGCCATATAACACATTATTAGAAGCAAACATACTAAAATAAAATAAAATAAAATTAAATTAAATTAAATTAAAAGTGGTAGAATGGCTTCTTGAAGGCTCAGCTCAATTGCCACATCAGGGAAAACACTTTGCAAGATTAGGACTCTCTTACAGTAAACTCACTTAGTCAAGTGTAGATATGTGATGTTTAACTTCAAGGTGTTTTTGGTTTTCTTTAGTTTTCTGAATTTTGAGACAGCACTAATTTTAGGTTTATTTGAAATGTTCTATAGAAATTATATTTATATAGACATCAAACATTAATTATCCAAAGAGTTTTCTTTAATAAGCAAATAGCTATTTTATAATCTACATACACAGATAATTCAGGGATTCTACCATGATAGTTACTATGTTTAGAAATAGCATGTTCTTAAATAATTATAATAAGGTAATTTTCAGTAAGGTAAAAATTTTGATTACAAAAATATTTAATTTATGTTGCAGACATTTTTACAGAAAATTATAATTTTATCTTCCGAATCTTAGAAATAGATCTCTGTTCCTAATTGCTTAAAAACAAAGATTGTATACAAACCAAACAATAACCATGAATCAAAAACTACTAATAAATAAACAAAGAATAAAGAAAGAGGAATCCAAATATATCTCTACAGAAAACCAGCAAACCATGGAGGAAATACAAGAAAGGCTCAGAAAAAAGTCCTCAGAAATGACCACAAAATAAACAATAAAAAGACAATAAATGCATATCTATCTATCTATCTATCTATCTATCATCTATCTGTCTAAATACTTTGAATGTCAATGGACTAATCATTCAAATCAAAAGATATAAGGTGACAGAATGGATAGAAAAATGACCTATCTATATGATGTCTACAAGAGACTCATTTTAGACCTAGAGACACCTGGAGATTAAAAATGAGGGGATGGAGAAATATTCATCATGCAAATGGATCTCAAAAGAAAGCCAGAGTACCAATACTAATATTGAACAAAATAGACTTTAAAACAAAGACTATTAAAAAAAAAAGTGGGACACTATGTAATAATAAAGAGGAGAATCCAACAAGTAGTTATAACAACTATAAATATCTATGCACCCAAATAAATAAACTCTTGATTAAAAAATAAAGGAATTAATCAATAATAATATAGTAATAGTAGGGGACTCTTTACAAATTTATTTATTTATTTTTTTTAGAGAAAGCACAAGCAGGGAGGGATTGAGGGAGTGGGAGAAAAGCAGACTCCCCACTGAACACAGAGGCCAATTTGGGACTGGATCTCATGACCCTGAGATCATGACCTGGCTGAAATCAAGAGTTTAATAGTTTAATACTTAACTGACTGGGCCTCCCAAATGCCCCAATAGTAGGGGACTTTAATGCAGATCTTAGATCGTCTAAATAGATAGATTGTCTAAACAGAAACTCAACAAGGAAACAGTGGCTTTGAATGACATACTGGAAAAGATGAATTTAACATATATTCAGATCATTCAATCCTAAAGCAGCAGAATACACATTCTTTTTAAGTGTACATGGAACATTCTCCAGAATAGGCTACATATTATCCTACAAAACAAGCCTTAACAAATTCAAGATCAAAGTCATCCCATGAGTCTTTTCTGATCCAAACGTGATGAAACTAGATTTTTTTAAAGATTTTATTTATTTATTTGACAGACAGAGATCACAAGTAGGCAGAGGCAGGCAGAGAGAGAGAGAAGGGGAAGCAGGCCTCCCACTGAGGAGAGAGCCCGACTTGGGGTTTGATCCCAGAACCCTGAGATCATGACCAAGCTTAACCCACTGAGCCAACCAGAAGATCAAAACTAGATTTAAAGCACAAGAAAAAAAAAAAAATTGGAAAGACCACAAACACATAGAGATTAAGTAACATGCTACTAAACAAAGACTGGATTGTAACCATCCCTCAGAACAATGTACTGCTTAATATATAACTTATGAGAAATTATACTAGTTACCAAGCATGCTTAGATATAGCCTTAAGAAAAACATGGACTGGCAATAGGCCTCTGGGGGAGAGGACAATATATGTCATTGAAACCCAGCAGCTGGGGATGACCAGCTCACTCAGGGTGGAACACCACCTGCTTCTTTTTTTCTGTTATCTTCCCTTGCTCAGAGAGCATCAGCAATTAGTCCAACAATCCTTTCATTTGAGCTTGCTCACTGTAAGTCATGTACTATGTGACCAAACATGTTTTGCCTTTCTTCTTATATATCTACAAGACTTGTGGTCAATGTGTAAACTACTCTGGCTTCTTTGTTGGTTGTTACTCACTTTCTAATAAATATGAGACTGAGGAGTTGTTTGGGGCAACAGTCTTTTCTGCTGTCACCCCCTGCTCCCATTATCTTGCAGCTGACTTGTTTATGCCCCATTCTTCTTCTCTGGGCCATCAGAAGGCAGCATGTGGCACCTGAACAGGGAACTCAGACAAGAAATGAAACCCAGGATGAGAAATGAAACAGGAGAAGAAGCCCCAGTGTGAGTTTTGCAGAGCCATGCCTTTTCCTCACTGGTGTGTTGTGGGTACTTAAAGCAGGGTATGGGTAATATAAACAGCACAAATAAATATCATCCTTACATATGTTTGTTGAGATGGCTCCTAAGGCAGGAGGAGCAAAAGTCAGTGAGGGAAAACTTTCGGAACTTTTAAATGTAATTAAAGGACATTGCTCCTAATTACCTTTATTAGGGGCTTTAGACCTATAGACACAAGAGAAAGTAGGTCATGAGTTAAAACTTTTGCCTGCTAAAGGAAAACCAATTCTGATTACTATACAGCCTACTTGGACTCTTATTTGTTCCATTCTGTAGCTTTTACAAATCCCAGTGTCTCAGGTAAAAATTGAAAATGGGGTGGGCCCAGGTGGGACATAAATCAGTATTTAAACTAAGTTAAGTTTGTTTGTTTAATTAAGATAGACATGTCTTTAAAGTTATTAGCAATAAATGTAAAACTTATTCTATTGAGGTTTGTTGAAGGTCAGATAAGCTCATACTATCTCTGTTGAAATTTGTTAACAAAAAAGATGACTAAACTGATAGTTAATTGTCTGTCTCAAAGCTTTCATGGGTAATTGTTAAGATAACTTTCAAAGTCTTTGGTAACATGAAACTTTGAAGTTTTGCTTGGATGATAAATTGAATAAAATTTGTTGGACATCTAGGTCTTTTCCAAATGGGATAAAGTGCTAAAGCATTGATTACTAGATATAGGTTGGTGCTTTTGACTTATTGCAAAGAACTAAGGATATTTAAATCTATTGGTAAACATGTTTTGTGCTTAACTGATTCACATATTTGCCATTTAAGAATTCTGGTGTAATGGTTCACAGTTGGTTACCCCTTGTTCTTCACTGGAGTTTAAGGTTTCTAAAGAGTGAAAAATTCTGATAACAGTAAGACTGATGGAAATAAGATATACAACTCTATATGAAGTAGGAGATGTATCAGAAAAATGAGGAATGAAATGCATTTTTGTTGAAAGTAAAAGAAGGTAATTATGTCCTAAAGGAGATGGTTGTTTGGAAAGAAATGGCTTAGGACAAAATCTGAATGCAAAGAAAGTTGTAGAAGGTTTGTGAAGGGAAATCTTTGGGAATGAATTTTAGGTGTGGTCAGGATGGACTAAGACCGAAATGAATTAATTTTAAAGACACTGGTATAAGATAGAAAGTCAATTTTTTTGCTCTGTTCAAAAAGACAAAGTATTCACAACTGTTTGTCTGTTCTTGATAAGAAAATGCAAATAGTTGTTTTTTCTCCACCTGCCTAGAAAAACCAGTTTCTGTGTCTTGCCTTTATCAGATCTTTACCATCCCTGATCTGTTTAGGCATGTGCTTTAAAATTTTAAAATTTCTAAGACTTGCTTGTTTGGTATGTAATGCTCTGGTTCTGGCTATTGAAGTGTTATGCATCACAGAATAACTGAATTTCCTTGTCAATCATATTATAGTGAACTTTCCTATCAGATCATTAACAATGTCCATTTCTGAGGGTTTTTTTTTTAATTTATAATTGCTCTTATTCTCTTGTAAAATGAGTTATATCTTCAAAGAGATTCATGTAAGTGACTTTGAGGACAATACAGATATTCAGTATCTTTAGGATCAGAACTGAAATGAGTAAGAACTTCCAGAACTAAGTTAAAGCTACATTCAAGCTAAACCAGAATTAGTAATATGGGACTAAATAAACTAAAAGGTTTATAGGATTGTGACTCTTGTTTGAAACATTGTTGGTTCTCTAATGTTTGCTCTTCTAGACTAAGGAGAATTTTTCTTAAGATATCTGTGACTTACAGAAATGTAAAAATACTCATTTGTAAACAAATCAAGGCATTCAACTTTTCTCTATCTGAACCCTCAAATTCAAAAGGTCTGAGTAAGTATAATTTCTTCCATAATAATCCTAGTAATTTGCATAAGTTCAATAAGAATCTGTTCTCCTTGTAACAGGACACCATTGGAAACATAGGTTATTTTACCAAAGCTTTGACTGGAATGTCATATTTGAGGAAGACATGCATAGACTCAGATCTGACCAGACAGCTTTAAGGAGCTGAGGTTGGCTTTATGAAACCTGGAGCCACAAAGCCCCTTGGAACTGCTGGCCTGATACCAGATGAATAAAGAATTTCACATCCTGGCTGGTGCAGGAACCTCAGAATACTCTGGGGACCTCAGGAACAGGAAGTCTGCCCAAATCTACAGTTATTGCGGGCATGTCTGATAGCAAATACATGGCTTGGCTTCTGACCGGTAGAACCTACTAAAAGTTCAACCTAGAGATTCCTTATAAAGTTCCAGCAAAGCAAATTCTAAAAGATCTGTATGACCACTCACTGTTCTTGCTGAACTTACGTAAATGATCAAGCCAAGTTTGCTAAAATTAGACTTGTTTTTCAAATAAATTCATCCCGATTTGGCCATCTTTGGAAATGGGGGCTATTTTAGAGAGAAAAAAATTGTTTAAATAACACCCACCTTTGTGGATGCTAAATTCTAGATTTGTTTGCCTTTCAATGTTTGTAGTTTACCTAAGCTAGACAACTTTAGGTAAAGGTCAAAGAAATTACCACACACAGAGACACTTCTTTACTGTCAGCATTGGATTCAGTTGCCTCCCTCTTTTGTAACTCCCCTACACACTCCCCAACTGATCAATGTTGACCTGAATAGGTAGGAACAACTCTATGCCCCTGTTCAGCAGGAAGAAGTTACAGAAGATGAGATCTTCCACCTTCAACAACCTTAAATATTTAAGGGTCAAAATTGTTCAGGGGGAATGATAAGGGAACAAAAGGCAAAGACTGTTATTATGGTCCTACCTAAAAAAAAAGAAAAATCTACTACTGGTCTCTCAGCACAGAAATCAAAATTAATGATAGTTATTACATTATTTCAAGATGTTTCTTCTGCATTTTATCTGTTATCTGATTCTTTATATAGAGCATATGCTTTATAATATATTAAAACTGCTACTATTTCCATACCTCATGTTTCCCTCCACTCATTATTTCATCATTTACAACCCCTCATTCATAAACATTCTACCAGCATCTCAATTAATCCCCAAGAACAAAAAAATAGTAGAGTGGGCTAATCAAATATTAAAATTACAGCTTAACAAACAAAAAGGGGTAATACAAGGTCCTCCTCAAGAAATATTAGCACAACTTTTATTTACTATTAATTTTTTGAATCATGATGATAAAAACACTTTAGCAGTAGAAAGATATTTCACTACACATAAACAGGAAAAAGTATATCTTCCAATCTGGTAGAAAAAAATCACTTCTCATCAATGGCTGCCTGGTAGCTTGGTTACCTGCAGAAAAGAATGTGCATGTGTATTGCCTGATGAGGCCACAGAACCTGTATGGGTACCCTCTCATTTCATAAAGGTCCATCATGAGCAAGAGGAAAAGATTTGGATTAGAACTCGTCCCACCAATCATCAGCTTTAAGGGTCTCACATTAAAAAGCACCTGAGTCACGATGCCTGGGATGGACCAAGCAAAGATTCCAACTCGGGGTCAGATAAAGAAGCTGACCAAGAAATCAGAGGACATTCTGGAGAATGAACAGTGTTCTTTCAACCCTAACAACATGGTGGTAACTATGATGGCTCTTATCATGGTAGCTGTAAGTCTTCCAGGATGTTATGCACAAATAAATTACTTCACTTATTGGGCTTAGACACCTAATCCTCCCTTGCTCCATCCAGTAGAACAGGGAGAAGATATAATACCAATTTATTTGAATGCCTCAAAATGGGTACCTGGAATATTGGATCACAGATTGCTATTAGTGCCTCTAGAGGAAAGCACAAATATTAATCCTACATTAGGGTATCAAAATAGATCAATATGTATTGGCAATCATTCCAGGTGTCTTATCTCTGATGATCAAAGGTGGTTGGTGGACTTTCCTACTAGTAATAGTCTCACTAAAGTTCAGTTATGTTTACTCTCCACTAAAGGATTCCTAGCCAATGAATATCAGGGTCCTCTATAGCACAACAACACCCCCTATTCTCAAATGCAAAATGATGCAGATGTGGTCTAATGAGGGAATTTGCCCCTTGAGGGAGGATTGTCGAGCTTCTTGTCCCAGTGTCATTATTAATGATTCCTATGGAATTGTATGGGACTGGTACCCTAAGGGGATGGCAGCTACCAATTGCACTGGGAGACACTGCTCCTCTCATCAAAATTTAAAATGACAAGTTTTTCATCACCTCATCGTACCATAAACCTTATCTTGGGGAAATGCACCTCTGGTCTGGCATGGGCAAGGACTTTCAGCACCATCCCTTTTGTCGATTTTTCATAAAAGGCAAAAGAATTTATGGAAAGTCACTGCCACTTTAAATCACCTTAGAATTTGGAATGGCTATTGCATTTATCAGTCCAACTATTATGTATTCTCCTTTCTCCTGATGAGAAAATAATGGGTTAGAGCGTGTGTTAGAGATTCCTATGTCTTTATTATTGGGAAAAAAATGACTTTTGATCATAGCATTAGAGAAATAATCTGTCTCAAATGTAAAATGTTCACTTGTGTGAATGAGAACATTTACACAGACAATTCTATTACTCTTATGTCTAGAAGAAGAATAGGCATCTGGTTACCAGTGAAACATCACCTTGTTTGGGAAAGTTTTCCAGATATGCATGTACTTTTAACAGTTTTGAAGAATTGGGTCCATAGAATGAAGAAATTTCTTGGGCTGCTTATAACAACTATCCTAGGAATTATAGCCATTACTGTTACAGCTATCACTTACAGGAATAGCTTTGCATCAGACTGTACAGACTACACAATTTGTGGAAAAATGGTTTGAGAATGCTAGCAAAGCCTGGAATCAACAAACAATTATAGATAAAAAATTAGATGAAAGAATA
The DNA here is from genome assembly GCF_010015895.1 of Lontra canadensis. Taxonomy (NCBI): domain Eukaryota; kingdom Metazoa; phylum Chordata; class Mammalia; order Carnivora; family Mustelidae; genus Lontra; species Lontra canadensis. The sequence goes on along the minus strand of NW_022631064.1, from coordinate 8,779,689 downwards.
TCTGATTTAGAATCAGCCATGATATATGTAGGAGATGATTGCCAAAATATTAAACTTAGGCTTTGTCTTTTATGTGATTAGAATGTTTCCTCCTTCTGTGTTACTCCCTACATCTATAAAGAATCAAAAACATCATGGAACAAAATCTGTTGTCATATTACCAATCACTAGGGCAATAATCTAACTTTAGATATTAAATAGCTTCAAGATACTATTCAAAGGATTACTCACTCATCATTACAATTAGTTCCAGAAGTGAGTTTTGCACAAAGGATTAATGATATTCTGTTTAATCTAAACCTCTTTATGTGGATTAAACAAACTGGTCTTGACATTATACATGGAATTATAATTATTTTATTGCTATAATCTTTTTATGTTTAGTCCTCAGATGCACGCAAAAATCCTTTCAACGACTGATGGATTGAGAAATCATGAAATCAACTTTCCTGCTTCTGCACCAACAAAAAGGGAGAAATGTAACCATCCCTCAGAACAACATACTGTTTAATATATATCTTATGAGAAATTACACTAGTTACCAAGCATGCTTAGATATAGCCTTAAGAAAAACACATACTGGCAACAGTCCTCTTGGGGGAGAGGACAATATATGTCATTGAAGCCCAGCAGCTGGGGATGCCCAGCTCATTCAGGGTAGAACACCACCTGCTTCTTTTTTCTGTTATCTCACCTTCCTCAGAGAGCATTAGCTGTTAGCCAGACAATCCTTTCATTTGAGCTTGCTCACTATAGGTCATTTACTACGTGACCAGACATGTTTTTCCTTTCTTCTTATGTATCTACAAGACTCATGGTCAATATGTAATCTACTCTGGCTTCTTTGTTGTTGTTATTCACTTTCTAATAAATATGAGACTGAGGAGTTGTTCAGAGCAAGAGTCTTTTCTACTGTCAGCCCCTGCTCCCATTCTCTTGCAGTTGACCTTTTTGTGCTTCATTTTGTCATCAAGAGGCAGCACTGGATTGACAAGGAAATAAAAAAAAAAAAAGAAAAAGAAATAAGAAGTACATGGAAAAAAATGAAAATGAAAACACAATGGCCAAAATCTTTGGAGTGTGGCAAAAACAGTTCTAAGAGAGATGTTTATTGTAATGTAGGCCTACTGCAAGAAGAAACAAAACAAAACAAAACAAAAAATGAAAACAAAACCAAAACTCAAACAAACTAACCTTATACCTATAGGAGCTAGGAAAAGAACATTAAACATAAAGATTAGAACAAAAATAAATGAGATGGAAATAGAAAGAAATAATAGAACAGATCAATAAATCCAGGAGCAAGTTCATTGAAAACAGCAATAAAAATGATATACCTCTAGCCAGACTTATCAAGAAAAAAAGAAAAAAAAAAAGACCCAAATAAGTAAAATGACAAATGAGGGAGGAGAAATAACAACCAACACCACAGAAATGCAAACAATTATTAGAGAATATTATGAAAAAAAATATATAACAAAAAACTAGACAACTTGAAGAACTGGACAAATTCCTGGATACATATAAACTGCTGAAACTGAAATAGGAAGAAATAGAAAACTTGAACAGACTGATAACTAGCAAAAAAATAAAATAATAAAATAAATAAATAATAAATAAATAAGTAAAATGTAAAAAAAATACTAAACTAAACAAACTGAATACTGAATCACTAAGAGGCACATGCACCTCAATGTTTATAGCAGCAATGTCCATCACAGCCAAACTATGGAAAGAGCCCAGATGCCCAGATGTCCATAGACAGATGAATGGATAAAGAAGATGTGGTATATGTACACACACACACACACACACACACACACACACACAAATATCACTCAGCCATCAAAAAGAATGAACATTATCAATGGGAAAAACCTGAGAGCTTTTCCCTTTAGGTCAGTAACATGACAGGGATGCCCATTCTCACTATTATTCAATGTAGTGCTAGAAGTCTTAGCCTCAGCAATCAAGCAACAACAACAAAAATAAAAAAATAAAATAAAATAAAATAAAATAAAATAAAACTGTTCAAATTACCAAAGAATTCAAACACTTCCTCTTTGCAGATGACATGATACTTTATGTGGAAAATTCAAGACTCCATGCTCAAATTACTAGAACTCATACAACAATTCAGTAATGTGGCAGGATATAAAATCAAGGCACAGGAATCAGTTGCTTTTCTATACATTAACAACATAACTGTAGAAAGAGAAATTAAGGCATGTTTTCCATTTACAACAGCAACAAAAACTGTAAGACACCTAGAAATAAATACAACCAATGAGGTAAAGGATCTATAATCTAGAAACTATAGAACCCTTGTGGAAGAAATTGAGGAAGACAGAAAAAGATGGAAAAACAATCCATGCTCATGGATCAGAGGAATAAATATTGTTAAAATGTCTGTACTGCCCAGAGCAATCTATACTTTCAATGCCATTCCAATCAAAATACCCATGGCATTTTTCAAAGTACTGGAACAAACAATCCTAAAATGTGTATGTAATCAGAAAAGACCCCAAATTATCAAGGAAATGTTGAAAAAGAAAAACAAAACTAAGGGCATCACATTGCCTGTTTTCAAGCTTTATCACAAAGCTGTGATCACCAAGACAGCATGGTACTGGCACAAAAACAGACACATAGACCAATAGAACAGAATAGAGAGGCCAGATTTGAACCCACAACTCTATGGTCCAATAATCTTTGACAAATCAATGAAGAAATATCAAATGGGAAAAAGATAGTCTCTTCTGGGGCACCTGAGTGGCTCAGTGGGTTAAGCCTCTGCCTTTGGCTCAGGTCATGATCTCACGGTCCTGGGATCAAGCCCCACATCAGGATCTCTGCTCAGGAGGGCTTCTGCTTCCCACCCACTCTGCCTGCCTCTCTGCTTATTCGTGATCTCTGTCTGTCAAATAAATAGATAAAATCTTAAAAAGAAAAAAGTCTCTTCAATAAATGGTGCTGGGAAAATTGGACAGCTCTGCAAAGAAGAATGAAATTCGACCATTTTCTTACACCATACACAAATATAAATCCAAAATGGATGAAAGACCTCAGTGTGAGACAAGAATCCATCAAAATCCTGGAGAAGAACAAAGACAGTAACTTTTAGACATTGAGCACAGCAACTTATTTTAAGACACGTCTGTAAAATCAAGGGCAACAAAACATCAGGATAAAAAGCTGCTGCACAACAAAGGAAATGATCAAAAAACTAAAAGGTGGCCCATGGAATTGGAGAAGAGATTTATTTGTAAAGGATGGTAACAGATAAAAAGGTTTATATCTAAGATCTATAAAGAACTTCTTGGGTACTTGGGTGGCTAAGTTGGTTAAACATCATCTGCCTTCAGCTTGGGTCATGACCCCAGAGTCCTGGGATGGAGTCCCACATCGGCGTCCCTGCTCAGTGAGGAGCCTGCTTCTCCCTCTCCCTCTGCCCCTCTTCCTGCCTGTGTTCTCTCTCTCTCTCTCTGTGTCCCTCTCTCAAATAAATAAATAAAATCTTAAAAAAAAAGGACTTCTCAAACTCAACCTCAAAAAACAAATAACCCAGTCAAAAAATGGGCAGAAGACATGAACAGACACTTCTCCAAAGGAGACATACAAATGGCTAACAGACACATGAAAAAATTCTCAACATCACTTGTCATCAGGGAAATACAAATAAAAACTGCAATAAGATACCACTTTACAACAGTTAGAATGGCAAAAATTAAAAAGTCGGGAAACAACAAATGTTGGAGTGGCTGGGGAGAAAGGGGAATCCTCTTAAAGTGTAGGTGGGAATGTAAACTGGTATATTCACTCAGGAAAACAGTATGGAGGTTCCTCAAGATTTTAAAAATAGAGCTACCTACAACCCAGCGATTGTACTACTAGGTATTTACCCTGAAGATACAGACTTAATGAAAAAAGAAGGGACACATGCACCCCAATATTCATAGAAAAAATGCCCACAATAGCCAAACTGTGGAAGGATCTGAGATGCCATTCAACAGATGAATGAATAAAGAAGATGTGATACATGGGGCGCCTGGGTGGCTCAGTGGGTTAGGCCACTGCCTTCAGCTCAGGTCATGATCTCAGGGTCCTGGGATCGAGTCCCGCGTTGGGCTCTCTGCTCAGTGGGGAGCCTGCTTCTCTCTCTCTCTCTCTCTGCCTGCCTCTCTGTCTACTTGTGATCTCTCTCTGTCAAATAAATAAATAAAATCTTAAAAAAAAAAGAAGATGTGATACATACATACAATGGAATATTATTCAGCCATCAGAAAGGATGAATACCCACCATTTGCCTGACATGGATGGAACTAGAGGGTATTATGCTAAGTGAAGTAAGCCAAGTAGAGAAAGACAATTATCATATGGTTTCACTCATATGTGGAACATAAACAATAGCATGGAGAAGCATAGGGAAAGGGAGAGAAATCTGAAGGCGGATATAGGAGGGAGATGAACCATGAGAGACTATGGACCCTGGAAAACAAACAGTGTTTCAGAGGAGAGTAAGGTGGGGGGAGGGGTAACAGTGTGATGGGTATTAAGGAGGGCAAGTGTTGTGAAGAGCACCGGGTGTTATATGTATCTAATGAATCATTGAACATTACATCGAAAACAAAAGATGTACTATACAATGCCTAAATAAACATAATAATTATAAAAAAAGAATGAATTCTTGTCATCTGGTATGATGTGGATGGAACTAGGGGGTATTATGCTAAGCAAAAAAAGTCAGTCAGAGAAAGACAAATACCATATGATTTCACTTATATATAGAATTTAAGAAATAAAACAGATGAACAGAGAAAGGGAAGGAAAAACAAAAGAAGATGAACAGAGAGAAAGGCAAATCATAAGAGACTCAACTATAGGAAATAATCTGAGAGTTGTTGGAGCGGATGTGGGTGGGGAATGGGCATTAAGGAAGGGACTTGAAATAATGAACACTGGGTGTTGCATGCAACTGACAAATCACTAAGTTCTACCCCTGAAACTAATAATACAGTATATATTAACTAAATTAAATTTAAATTAAAAAATAAAACAAAAAAAACCACAAAAAAACTAATAACTGAATCAGTAATCAAAAAACTTTTAACAAACAAAAGTCTAGGACCAGATGGCTTCACAAGCAAATTCTACCAAACATGTGAAGATTTAATACCTACGTATTTCTCTCAAAGTATTTCAAAAAATAGGAGAAGAAGGGAAACTTCCAAATTCATTCTATAAGATCAGCATTCACCACATCAAGAGGATTTATTCCTGGTTTGCAAGGGTGGTTCAATATTCACAACATAATCAACGTGATACATCACATCACTAAAAGAAAGGATAAGGACCATATTATTTCAATAGATGCAGAAACACACTTGACAAAGTACAACATCCATTCATGATGAAATTCCTCAACAAAGTAAGTTTAGAGGAAATGTACTTCAACTTGACAAAGACCATATATGAAAAACCTACAGCTAACATCATCCTTAATGGGGAAAAACTGAGAAATTTTCCACTAAAGTTAGGAATGAGATAAGAATGTCCACTTTCACCACTTTTATTCAACATAGTACTGGAAATCCTAGCCTCCACAATCGAACAACAAAAAAGAAATAAAAGGCATCCAAATGGGCAAGGAAGAAGTTAAACTTTCACGATTTGCAGAGAACATGATACTTTACATAGAAAATCTGAAAGACTCTACCAGAAAACTTCTAGAATTGATATATGGATTCAGTAAAGTCATAGGATACAAAATCAATGTACAGAAATCTGTTGCATTTCTATACACTAATAATGAAGTGGCAGAAAGAGAAATTAAGAAAACCAACCCATTTATAATTACAGCCCAAATAAAAAGATAGCTAGGAATAAACTTAAACAAAGAGGTGAAAGACCTATACTCTGAAAACTATAAAACACTAATGAAATAAATAATAGATGACACAGTGAAATGGAAAGACATTCCATGCTTATGGACTGGAAAAACAAATATTGGTAAAATGTGAGTACTACGCAAAGGGATCTGTATATTTAATGTGATTACTATCAAAATACCAACAGAATTTTTCATAAAACTAGAATAAACAATCTTAAAATTAGTAGGGAACCATAAAATACCCCAAGTATTCAAAGTAATTATAACATCTCAATTCTGGACTTTGTCCTATTACAAAGCTGTAGTGATCAAAACAGTATGGTCCTGACACAAAAATTGGCACATAGGCCAATAGAAAATGCAGAAATAAAGCCACAGTTATATGGTCAATTAACCTTTAACAAAGCATGGAAGAATATCCAAAGGGAAAAATAATTTCTCTTCAACAAATGGTGTGGGGAAAACTGGATAGCAACATGCAAAAGCAAGAAACTGGACTACTTTCTTACACCATGCATGAATAAATTCAAAATGGATCAGTGACCTTAATGTGTGATCTGAAACCATAAAAATTCTAATGGAGAACATAGACAGTAACCTCTGACATTGGCCTTAGCAACTTTTTTTTTTTTTTTTCTAAATAGGTTTCTGAAGCAAGGGAAATAAAAGCAAAAATAAACTATCGGGATTACATCAAAATAAATAGTGTCTGCACTGCAAAGGAAACAATCAAGAGAACTGAAACACAACCTTTAAGATAGGAGAGGATATTTGCAAATGACATATCTGATAAATGGTTTGTATCCAAAATATATAATGAATTTACACAACTCAATACCAAAAAGACAAATAATTCAGTTAAAAAATGGGCAGGAGATATAAACAGACATTTCTTCAAAGAAGACATACAGGTAGTCAACTTACTCATGGTTAGATGCTCAACATCACTCCTCATCAGAGGATGTAAATCAAAACTACAGTGCGATATCACTTTACACCTGTCAGAATGGCTAACATCAGCAACAAAAGAAGCAACATGTGTTGAGGATGGGGAGAAAAGGAATCCTTTTGCACTGTTGGTGGGAATGCAAACTGGTGCAGCCACTTTGGAAAAAAATATGGAGATTCCTCAAAAGATTAAAAAAAAAAAGCATCTACCCTGTGATCCAGTAATCATACTAGGGGATATCTACCCAAATAATACAAAGGTACTAGTTCAAAGGGATACATGTACACTTATAGCAGCATTATTTACAATAGCCAGGATATGGATGTGGCCCAAATGTTCAGCAACTGATGAATGGATAAAGAAGATGTGATACATATATAAGGGAATATTACTTAATCATAAAGCAGAATGAAATCTTTCTGTTTGCAATGATGTGGGTGGAGCTACAGAGAATAGTGCCAAGTGAAATAAGTAAGTCAGAGAAAGTAAAATACCATATGATTTCACTCATATATGGAATGTAGGGAACAAAACAAATGTGGAGGTGGGGGGGAAGAAAAAGAGAGACTCTAGGTAGACCAAGAAACAGCCTTTTAACTTAGAGGAAAAATTGATGGTTACCAGAGGGAAGGTCGGTGGGGGGATGGATAAAATAGGTGATTGGTTTAAGGAATGCACTTATTGTGATGAACAAAAGATGTTGTATGGATTTATGAATCACTACATCATATTCCTGAAACTAATGTAACCCTGCATGTTAACTAATTGGAATTAAAATAATAAGAAATTTAAAATAAAAAAGAAAATATTTTTAATTTTTTTTAATTCAATTTAGTTCATGTAAAAGATACTCTTAGTAGGAAAAAAAAAAAGAAATTTCCATGGTCCATCTAACAAATTCTTCAATATTTTTGGAGTCACTTGTCTATTCTGACATTTTGTATATGGCACACTTATTAACAAATTTGGGTTTAAATTCTCTCTCTCTCTCTCTTTCTGTTTCCCTTTCCTCTCTTCCTATTCTTTCCCCTCCCCTCCTCTCATCTCCTCTTTTCTTGCTGGCAATAACTACCCCTACCCCACCAGCCTGGAGGATCCTTGCCTCTCATTTTGAAATTAAGTGTTCTAAAATAGAGATAACTTTTAGACACTATAAAATTGGTTGTATACAAGTTATTTAAATAAGGAGGGTAAGAGAGATTTCATCATCATTAGTGTATCTCCTTTTTCATTTATATGACATGAGTAAAAGTTAGGTGTTTTTCATGACACCAGTATACTTTAATTCCTTGCTCAACATTGTGTATCAGAGGAGTACAATAAGACTGATAGATCATAAAACATCCATTTGATTTATAGTATTTTCTCCATATGGATTCACAGAAGTAATAACTGAAATTATTCCTTTCAGAATGTTCCTTCTACCACACATAGAAATGTGCTAAGTTCTTTGGTGTTTGAAGTAGGGAAGTACATTGATCATGTTTTATATATATTGTATTAAGACAATGTGAAATCTATCTTGTTATAAATGTGTTAGAGTTTAATACAGTATTGATAACTATAGATAGTGTGTTATATAACAGATCTCAAGAACTTAATCTTTGGGGCGCCTGGGTGGCTCAGTGGTTTAAGCCTCTGCCTTCGGCTCGGGTCATGATCTCAGGGTCCTGGGATCGAGCCCCGCATCGGGCTCTCTGCTCAGCAGGGAGCCTGCTTCCCTTCCTCTCTCTCTGCCTGCCTGTCTGCCTACTTGTGATCTCTGCCTGTCAAATAAATAAATAAAATCTTTAAAAAAAAAAAAAAAAGAACTTAATCTTTTTGTTTGTTTGTTTGTTTAATTTTTTATTTCTTTTCAGTGTAACAATATTCATTGTTTTTGCACCACACCCAGTGCTCAATGCAATCCGTGCCCTCCCTAATACCACCACCCTGTTCCCCCAACCTAATTTTGCATAACTGAAAATTTACACTTGTTAAATATCAGTTTACCATTTCCTCCACCTCTGCCTAGGTCATGGGAATTACCACTCCACTCCCTGCTTTTGTGTTTTACTGTCTTGTAAACTTCATAAATTATAATGTACAATACTTTCCTTCTGTCATCAGGTATTTCATTATTATATCCTCAATGTTCATCCATGTTTTCACAAATGGTAGGATTTTTTCTAATTTTTAAAGCTGAATAATATTCCATTGCATGAGTATAACAACTTTTTTTTCTCAATTTATCCATCAAAACACATTACATCTTGGTACCATGAATAGTGCTGCAGTGGACATGGACATACAATTACCACTCAAGACCCTGGTTTAAAATGTTTTGGATAAAAATACAGAAATGAGATTGCTAAGTTATGTAGTAGCTCCTTTACATTTTTTGATGAACCATTAACTGTTTTACATAGAAATGACATAATTTTGCATTCCAAGAATAGTAGACAAGGATTCCAGTTTTTCCAAATCCCAGACAACACTTACTCTTTTTTTTTAATTAATAGTCATCCTAAGTGTGAAGTAATATCTCATTGTGGTTCTGATTTTTATTTCCTTGATGATTAGTGGTGTTGATCATTTTTCCATATACTTTTGGACATTTGTATGTCCTGTTCAGAGAAATGTCTGTGTAAGTCCTTTGTTCATTATATTAGGTTATTGTTATTTTTGCTATTGAGTTGTAAGAGTTCCTTATATATTTTGAACACTAACGCCTGGTATTAATGACATTTTCTTATATATAATGTCCTTTTTTGTCATTTGTGACAGTATTTGAAGTCTATTTTCTGTGGTATAAAAAATACCAGCCATTTTCTTTTGATTATCATTTGCATGGATGTCTTTTTATCCCTTCAAGTTCTGTCTATAAGTATTCTTATACTTTAAGTGACTCTTCTGTAAATAGCACATATTTGGATCTTAGGTTGTTCTTTCTCATGTTTTAAAATTCCTTTAGGTCCTCTATGTCTTTGGATTGGTAAGTTTATCTATTTAAACTTACTGAAGTAATTATTGATAGGGAATAAAATGCTCTTGTCATTTTGTTAATTGTTTTTTTGCCTGCCTTACATTTTTTTTTTGCCACACTTTTCTTCTTTTGATGTTTGCATGTTTCATTTGATTTTTTTTCCTTTTTCAGAATTTTTTTTTTTTGAGAGAGAGAGAGCACTTACAAGAGAGTACACAAGCAGAGGGAGGGGCAGAAGGAGAAGTAAGCTCCCTGCCCATCAAGGAGCCCCAACATGGGGCTCCATCCCAGGACACTAGGATCATACCCTGAGCCAAAGGCAGATGCTTAACTGAGTCACCCATGTGTCCTTCCCTTTTTAAAATTGTTATGCTTTGATTATTTTTTCTTTTTTCTTTTGTGTATATTCTATAGGCATTTTCCTTGTGATTATGATGAGGCTCACCTATAACAGTTTATAGTTATAACAGTGTTTGAAGCTGAAAGTAACTTCAATAGCATCCAAAACCTCTATACATTTCTTTTTCTTCACAATTTGTTATTAGTGACACAACTCACATTGATTTATATTTTGTATCTATCAACATGTTTTTATAGTTATAGCTACTTTAATGTTTTTGCATTTTAAGTTCTATACTAGAATTAACAGTGATTTATCTACCACTGTTAAGATATTATGGTATTCTGTATTTGAGTATATATTTACCTTTACAGTGAGTTTTAAACTTTATATGCTTTTGTATGCTACTTAGCAATTTTTCCACCAACTTAGAGTTCCCTTTAGCATTTCTGATAAGGTGGGTCTAGTATTCATAAACTCTGAGCATCTGTTTGTCTGGGAATGTCTTTAAATCTTTCTCATTTTAGAAGTTCAGTTTTGCTGGGCGTAATATTCTTCATTGGCATTTTTTTTCAACACTTTAAATATATTATTCTTCCCCAACTTTCAACGTGATAATGTTTCTGCTAAGAAATCCTCTGAGTGTCTTATGGGGTTTCTCTATTATGTGACATTTCACTTTACCTTATGCTTTCAAAATTTTCCTATTGTCATTGACCTTGGTCATTTTATTATAATGTGTCTTGGTGTGTATTTCTTTGGGTCCCCTATGGGTATCCATTAGTTTTCCCAGATCTAGATGTCAATTTTCCTCCCCAGGTTTGGGAAGTTTGGGGTATTATCTCTTTGAATACCCTACTGTTCTTGTTATATATGATATCTCATAAGTTAAGTCTCTTTAGCTTTCTTAATTTGTTTACATTCTAGTTTTCCCATTTTGCACCTTTTTCTGAATAATTTCCAATGCCTTTTCTTTGATTTGTTGGTCATTTTTTTTTTTCCTGATTGATCTAGTCTTCTGTTCAACCTCTGTAGTGAATTTTGTTTAGTTGTATTCCTTTATGTTTGTTTTTATTTTTATTAACATGCAAGATATTACTCATCAGTTTTATATAATCATATAAATATGTATAATTTCATCAGTTTTATATAATACCAGCATGCATTATATCACAGTGTGCATTATATCACGTGCTCTCTTTAATGTCCATCATCTAGTTACCCCCACCCTTCATACCCCCCTTCCAGCAACCCTCTCTCCCCTATGATTAAAAGCCTCTTATGGTTTGTCTCCCTCTGGTTTTGTCTTAGTATCTTTTTTCCTGTCCTCCTCTATGAGCCTCTATTTTGTTTCTTAAACTCCACATATCAGTAAGATCATATGATAAATATCTTTCTCTGACTGACTTATTTCACTTAGCATAATATCCACTAGTTCCATCCAGGTTGTTGTAAATGGCTGGCAAGATTTCATTTCTTTGATGACAGAGTAATATTCCATTGAATAATACATACACACACACACACACACACACACACACATATATATATATCAATCACATTTTTTTTATCCATTCATCTGTCTTTGGTCATCTGGGCTCTTTCTATAGTTGGCTATTTTGGACATTGCTTCTATAATTATTGGGGTGTAGGTACCCTTTCAGATCACTGCATTTGTGTCTTTAGGGTAAATACCCAATAGTGCAATTTCTGGGTCATAGGGTAGCTCTATTTTCAACTTTTTGAGGAATTTACATACTGTTTTCCAGAGTGGTTTCACCAGCTTGCATTCTCACCAACAGTGTAGGAGGGTTCCCCTTCCTCAAATCCTCACCAATATCTGTCATTTCCTGACTTGTTAATTTTAGCCATTCTAACTGGTGCAAAGTGGTATCTCGTTGTAGTTTTGATTTGTATTTCCTGATGCCAAGTGATGCTGAGCATTTTTTCATGTGTCTGTTTGTCATTTGGACGTCTTCTTTGGAGAAGGAAGTGTCTGTTGGTGTCTTCTTACTATTTTTTTTTTGACTGTGTTATTTGTTTTTTGAGTGTTGAGTTTGAGAAGTTTTTTAGAGATCTTGAATATCAAGCCTTTATCTGTTACCATCCATTACAAATAAATATCTTCTCACATTCCATGGGCTGCCTCTTAGCTTTGTTGACTGTTTCCTTTGTTGTGCAGCAGCTTTTTATCTTGACGTTTTGTTTCCCTTGCCTTACAAGGTCAAAGAGGTTGCTGCCTGTGTTCTCCTCTAGGATTTTAATGGTTTCCTATCCATTTAAGTTTTTCATCCATTTTGAGTCTATTTTTGTCTATGGTGTAAGGAAATGATCCAGTTTCATTCTTCTGCATGTATTCTTCATCTTTATGTTTGTTTTGTACTTATAAAATATTTCCTATCTCAAAACTCTCAGTGATGGGTCACTGGGTGGCTCAGTAGGTAAGCATCTGACTCTTGATTTTGGTTCATGTCATGATCTCAGGGTCATTAGATCAAGTCCTGCCTTGGGCTCTGCACTGGGTGTGGAGCCTGCTTCAGATTTTTTTTCCCTCTGCCCCTCTCCCATTGCTGTCACACACATGATCTCTCTCTCTCAAAAAAAAAAAAAAAAAAAAAACCTCAGTTTGTTCATGCATTATACGCCTGTCTTCACTGAGTATCTCTCTCTCTCTCTATATATATATATTTTTTTTTTTCTATTTTTTTAAATTTTCCTTCAAGTTAATCATATATCTCAATTTTATTAATATAATTCTCTAGAGGTATATTGGATTCCTTTGTTTAGAATATATTTTCATTTTTGTTTGTTTGTTTTTATTTCCCTTATACTTTGTGTTGGTTTCTGCATATTAGACAACACTGTCAACTGTCTTAATCTTCATGGACTAGTCTTATACAAGGGAAGATCCACAGCTATCGACAGTCAGAGATCCTGGGCTGCAATTCATATTTTTGTGCTAGTTCAAACTGCCATCTTGTTCTCAGTAATCATCAGGTATATAAAGTTTACTGCATCCCATCAGAGCTCTGAGATATTCAAAACAGAATCCAGGGCCTTAGGAAACAACCTAAAAGTCAGCATTGGATGTATGGCTCACTACTTTTCCCTCCCTTAAAAAAAGCTGAGTACTGGATTTCTTTTTATTTGCTTTCTCTCTGCTGAGCTGGAGTATGGAGCTGTGGCATGTGTTATTTTTCTAGGTCAGACATTAGTCCTTGCTTTCAATGGCCTCCAAAGAAATAGGGTATACCAAGACTCATCAGAGCTAAGAAAGTGGCAAGACAGAAATCAGTGCATTAGTAAGCTCCCAGCATGAACTGAGTTTTGGACCTATGGTTTATTCCTTTCCTTCTCTGCCCAGGAAAAGTCTAGGAGCTGGGCTGTGCAGGTGGAGGGCTTATGGTGAAAGAGTGTCTCAACTGTTTTACCTGCTTTGGTGTGGTTGGTTCTTTGCTCCCCCTGCATGCAGGAGCCTCTCACTTAATTTCTGGATTTCTCACAAAAGGAACTATTCTGAGTATTGTCATTAAATTGGTATGTCCGTGGGGAGGAAAGTTCAGGACTTCTTTTTCACAGATTATATTATGTATACTATGTGTATTTTAAAGATCCAGGAAGGGTATAGATGACACACACAAATTAGAATAATTCAAGAAATGCTTGGTAAAGGAGGTACTTGTAAAGATACAGTTTCGTGAAAGTGCAAGAAATAGTGCTGAACCACAAGGTTAATACAAGGGAGCATTAACTCCCTAAAGAATAGAAGGAATGAGGGAAAGGTGTGGTTACCAGAACCTGGGAAAAGAGAAGAGTGGAGAAGGATAGAGAGCATAGGAGGCTAAATAATGTCCTTTCCCCAAATTGTATCTGTGTCGTTAGTCCTGTAACCTATGGATGTTATCTTATATGACAAAAGCGACTTTGCCGATATGATTAAGCAAAGCTCTTGAAACAGAAAGATTATCCTGGATGATAATATGGGGCTTAAATGCTGCTATATAAGACAGACAGAGGCAAAGAGAGATTTGACATAGGCAGAGGAGGTTAAAGTAATGCAATTATGGAATCAGAGATTAGAATTATGCAATGCTAAGCTAAAGAATGCAGGCAATAATTTGTTAAATCAGCTACAGGAGTGTAATAGAGTAAAAGGACGGGAAAATAATAGGATTAAAAAGCATGGAATCGGAAATACAAAGGAAGTATAATTGACTTTGGAACCAGAAAGATTTGATTTGATTTTCAAATCCCAAATCTGTTATTTCTGTGACTTAGTTGTTAGCAAGATAGTGATAATTTTCAGTGAACAATATTTCTTGCAGTTCCAATGCACCATGTATCTTGTTTTAAGGTACTTTTGGCACTATGGCAGTTGTAAACTATTATGTAGGATAATTAATAAATGGCAAAGGAGAAGAGATTGGCATAACAGTTATGGAAAGGGGAATGAAACTATGCAATATGAAGAAGAATTGAAAGAACAAGGACCATATGTTACTAAAAACACTGAATGGAAGCAATAAAACCGTAACAGAAACAATATGTCCAAAGTGTCTTGTGACAAATAAGAGGGAATATTTTAGCAAAGTGTTTAGAGCATTCAGGAAGATGTGTCCAGAATATTATAACAGAAATAGAAAAAAGTCTTCTTGAATGCTAAAACATAACAGTTTAAAAAGATTTTAAAATCCCTTAATGTCAGCAAGAATTAGTTCTTGATATCAGTATAAGACTATGGTTAAAAGTCAGGTGAATGCACAGGGCAAGAGATTAGAAGTGAATTGTGTGCAGATTTGGTGGCTTTATTAGTCCAGTGAATGTGAAAAGGTGGCAGTATCATGTATATATGTATGTATATATAAACCAATTTTGTTTTTTTTTCAAGATGTTATTTATTTATTTGATGGAGAGATATATCACAAGCAGACAGAGAGGCAGGCAGAGAGAAAGGAAGAAGCAGGCTCCCTGTCGATGCAGGGCTCGATCCCAGGACCAAGACCACGACCTGAGCAGAAGGCAGAGGCCTAACCCACTGAACCATCCAGGCGCCCCCACCTATTTTGATATCCTTTTTGACATCTTTAAGTGTACTTTATTTAATGTATAGACGTTCTCCCATAACTCTTACCACTTTTGTGGTTTTTATCTATTTAATCCAGTTCCACCAACTTTCCTGTTTGTTAACTATAGGCAAAATCACAAAATCTTGCTCCTAAATAAGAGGGTATATTTTCTTTTAAACTAAAATGATAAAATTATATGTCAAGTGAGATCTTAGTCTTGCTCTCAGTAGATCATCAGTATCTGAGGGTTCCCTATTTTCTTTCTACTACCCAGTCATTGTAGATCAAGGGTTAGACATGGAAAATATGCTAAAAGAAGGGAAAGACCAGATTGATTTCCAGCAGGTGGACCTCACAACTTTGTCAGTTTTATGACAGAAGGTTCTCAGAAAAATGACCTAAGCCATTGACTGACTAATCAGAACACAACTAATCTTCTTGTATTTAGTAAATAAGAGATAACAAAATAAGTCACTATTTGAAATTCAGGGAGCAAGATATGTCTGGGCCAACACACTCCAGTCTTGGGATTGGCTGCAATCATCAGCAGCATATAAATTTGAGACTACAACTATTTATTATTAAGAACAGAACATCTGAGAAAATAATAACCTCATTTTTTAAAGATTATTTATTTATTTGACAGTGAGAAAGAGACAGTGAGAGAGGGGACACAAGTAGGGGGAGAGGGAGAGGGAGAAACAGGCTTCCCAGGATGCTGGGATCATGACTTGAACCAAATGCAGATGCTTAATGACTGAACTACCCAGGTGCCCCAACAATAACCTCATTCTTATAAAAATATCTTCTTACCTAAATTATTTGATTTTAAAACCAGGGTTATTTTTGTGGTCACCAAATATACTTACCTATAGTAAAGGGAGAGGATAGAGAACAGTGACTGGACCATAATAAGAATTCAAAATGAATTTTCCAAATCTCTAGACAATATGTGTACAATTTGATTAATTATTTAAGTCCATCCAACAAACTATTATCATTTTCCCTGTTTTCTTCTTTTAATTCTGAAGTCTAGAAGAGTGCTCATGAGCTGAATTATCAATTATGTTTTATTAATATATTTTGTATTTTATTTCATATTTATATGTATATTTGCCATATTAATATACTTATTAATTATATTGCAGATTTAATTTATAACACAGGAGGAGAATAATTATCAGCAGTGAAAGAATGACTGAAAATAATATAAATAAAATATATTTCACTGATTTTAAAATAGTGAATATATGTCTTCTAATGAAGAATACTAATCTTCAAGAGTTATTTATTTATTCAAGAATAATTGTATTAATTTATTCAATCATGTATTTACACAAGTAGAGCTCTTTATATATATATTTTTTTTTTCCATGTATCTTCCAGGTTTCCCCCTTCCAGATGATCTCCTCTTAGATATTCACATAACACCATTCTATTACCTCCTTCAAATTTCTCAAATATTACCTTTTCTTTGAGACAATTTTTACTCTTTGAAAATTCGGTTCTTACACCCTGACAATACCTATTCCATGTCTCTACTTTCTTCTTACTCCCTGGTGCTTGTCAATTTATAATAGACTATATATTTATTTACTTTGTTTATCAGCCATTTTCCATTATAAAATGTAACCTCTTGAGATCATGGATTTTAACAGGCTTTGTTCAATTTCTAGCACCTGAAAGAGTGGTTGGCACAGAATAGGTAGTTAAATAAATATTTGTTTAATGAAAAAGTGAATGTATTAGATGTATTAGATGGCCTAGGAATAAAATATAGTTGGTAATATAAGTGGAACCTTGAAGGAAAAGAAAATATAAGAGTTGTATAGAAGAGTAACAGCTTCCAAAAAAGAGATACAGAAGTCAGGCATGTGGGCTGAAAACTCAGAGAATTATTCTGCTAAGGAACTTTTAAGAAGGTAGTGGTCAAGAGGTAAAAGTGTCAAGAAGAGGATTAATGAAATGTCATGTGTGAATCTGTTATATCAATATCACTGATATATTAAGTGGGAACTGCTGCATTTAGAACTGTTGTAAAACCTGGTGAATTAATTTTGTGAATAAATGATAGCCAAAGAAATGGATATTCAAATTCAATGGCACTTTCAGGAATATTTGAATGCAAAGGGAGGCAAGAAATGTAACTTCAGAAGAGTAAGTGCTTGAGTGTGGGATTTATTTTATACAAATGGGACAGTTGTGGGAATATTTAAAAGACAGTGGGGAACCTCCATATCTTGGATATTCTAAATTATGTTTCAATAAACATAGTGATAAATATATCTTTTATTATTAGTGTTTTTGTTTTATTTAAATAAATATCCTCTGGTGGAATTACTGGATCATGTGTCATTTCTATTTTTAATTTTTTTGAATAAACCCCACACAATTTTCAACAGTAATTTTACCAGTTTACACTCTCACCAGCAGTAGAGGAGAGTTCCTTTTTCTGCATATGTATACAACAGAATATTATGCAGCTGTAACAAGGATGAGATCTTGTCACTTGTGACAACATGGATGGATCTAGAGAATATTACACTAAGTGAAATAAGTCAGACTAAGATAAATACCATAAGATTTTACTCATATGTGTAACCCCCAAAATAAGACAATAAACAAAAAGCAGAATCAGATCTATAAATACAGAAAACAAACTGATGGTTGCCAGGGATGAAGGGATGGTGGATGGACAAAATGAGTTGGGGGGGTGGGAGATGCATGCTCCCAGTTATGGAACAAATAAGTCATGAAATAAAAGATACAGCATAAGGACTATAGTCAATGATATTTTAATAGTGCTGTATGTGACAGATGGTAGCTACACTTATGAGCAAAGCATAATGTATAGAGACATTGTTCTTCAGGGGAGTAAGATGGCAGAGGAGTAGAGGAACGCACTTCAACTCATCTCCTGAATTGAGCAGGATATTTGCCAGATCACTCTGAACACCCACAAAATCAGCCTGAGATATAAGAAGATATATCCAGATCTCTAAAAACATAATATCTCCAGTGGTTGGATTTGAGGTATAAAGCAGGGAGTAGTGATTCTGAAGGCAGATAATCAGATGTTAAACAGAAGGGGGAGGGAGACTCTGGGATCCTGCCCCACCAGACCGCAAAAGCCTCCCATGCTGGGACTGGGCACAGACTTGCAGACCATTGGCATTAGGGAAAGGACTTTAGGGAAGCCCCTAAACCTGAAATCTGGAGCTCCAGGGCCGCACATGTGAACTGGGGGTGGCTGGTGGTTTTAGAAGCACAAAGTGCCTGGACCTGGAAGCGAGGACTGGGAGTGCTGCTGTGAGGTGCACAGCCCAGGAGGCTGCAGTTTTTAGCAGCAAAGACAAAAACAGACAGTGGCCTGGAGTGATAACTGAAGAACAGACTGTGATTTCTCTGTTCTCTGACAGAGATGTGGATACCTTCACTTCTGCTCTGACTTTCAGAAGAAATGTAAAAAGCCATCAGGGAAAGCCTCCAAAGAAAACCCCCCAAAACTGTTTTTCACTAATTCCATCTCCTCCTACAGGGGGCAAGGCAACTCAGTCCAAACAGATTTGCCTGAGTAACAGCATGGCAGACACCACCCCCAGAAGACAGACTGAAAGAACAAGAGGCTGACAACCCTAAGGTCCCTACAAAACAGGTGCATCTTGCTTAGGTTCTGGTCAATAATTAGGGCTCTTACATTCTCTCAACTACCCCTCAACAAAATGACTAAGAGGAGAAACCCCCAACACAGGAAAAATTCAGAGACTGTGACCTCTGCCACAGAAATAATAGGTATGGGTATAAGCAAGATGTAAGAAATAGACTTCAGGATAATAGTTATGCAGACAATAGCTAGGATGGAGAAAACCATTAAGGACAACATAGATTCTCTAAGGGAAAAAGTGAGAACCGATCTGGCAGAACTTAAAAATGCTATCAGTGAGATCCAATCTAATCTAGATACTCTAAGAGCTGGGGTAAATGAGACAGAATGAATTAGTGATCTAGAAAACAAACTGATAGAAAAGAAGGATCAGGAGGAGACCTGGAACAAACATCTTAGAATCTATTAAAACAGAATTAGAGAAATAACTGATGTCATGAAACATTCCAATGTCAGAATTATTGGGATCCCTGAAGAGGGGTGGAGAGAGAGGACCAGAAGATATATTTGAGCAAATCCTAGTTGAGAATTTCCTTGATCTGGAGAATGAAGCAAGCATTCATGTCCTAGAGGCAGAGAGTACTCCTCCCAAGATCAAGGAGAATAAACCAATGCCCCAGCATGTAATAATAAAACTCATGAATCCTAAGGAAAATATCTTTTCAGGACAGTTAGGGGGAAGAGATTCTTATGTTCAGAGGGGGGCATCAGAACAATGTTAGGCCTGTCCACAGACACCTGGCAAGACAGAAAGGGCTGGCAAGACATAGTCAATGTACTAAGTGAGAAGAACATGCAGCCAAGAATATTTTATATGGCAAGACTGTCATTTAAAATGGATGGAGAGATAAAGATTTTCCAAGACCAGCAAAAACTAAAAGAATACGTGACCACTAAGCCAGCTCTGCAAGAAATATTAAGGGGGGGTTATAAAAGAGGAAAGACTCCCAGAGTGATACAGAACAGAAAATTACAGAGACATCCTATAGAAACAAGGACTTCACAGGCAACATGATGACAATAAAATCATATCTTTCAATAATTGCTCCCAACATGAATGGCCTAAATGCTCCCATAAAATGGCACAGGGTTGAATACTGGACAAAAAAGACAGGATCTATCCTTATTCTGTTTACAATAGACTCATTTTGTACCCAAAATACATCCAGACTGAAAGTGAAGGAATGGAGAAACACCTTTCATGCCAATGGACCTCAAAAGAAAGCTGGAGTTCCAATTCTAATATCAGATAACTAGATTTTAAGCTAAATACTGTAGTCAGAATTGTAGAAGGACACTATATCATTCTTAAAGGGTCTAATCTACAAGAAGATCTAACAACTGTAAATATCTATGCTCCCAACAACATGGGGGCAGCCAACTCCATAACCCAACTGTTAATCAAAATAAAGAGACATATTGATAATAGTATGTTAATTGTAGAGAACCTTAACATTCCAGTCTCAGCAATAGACAGATCATCTAAGCAGTAAATCAAAAAAGAAAAAAAAGTGTTAAGTGACACATTGGACCAGATAGACCATATATATATATACATATATATATGTATATACATACATACATATATACATACATACACACAGAACATTTCATGCTAAAACAACAGAATACCAATGCTTTTCGAGCACACATGGAACTTTCTCCAGAATAGGCCACATACTGGGTCACAAATCATGTCTCAACTGATAGAAAAAGATTGAGATATTCCCTACATATTCTCAGACCACAATGCTTTGGAAATCTATCAAAATAAAAAGTTTGGAAGAAATTCAAACACTTGGAACATAAAAACCATCCAGCTCAAGTATGTTTGAGTCAAGCATGAAATAAAATAACTTAAACAATTCATGGAAACCAATGAGAACAAAAATACATTTGTCCAAAACTTATGGGATATAGCAAAGGCAGTCCTAAGGGGGAAATACCTAGCCATCCAAGCCTCACTCAGAAAAATAGAAAAATGCCAAACACACAAACTATCTATAGACCTTAAAGAACCAGAGAAACAACAACAAATTAAGCCTATCCCACACACAAGAAGGGAAATAACTAAGATAAGAGCAGAGATCAATGAATTAGAAACCAGAAATGCAGTAGAACACATCAACAAAACTAGAAGCTGGTTCTTTGAAAGAATTAATAAGATCAACAAACCACTGGCCAGACTTATCCAAAAGAAAAGAGAAAGGTCCCAAATTAATAAAATCATGAATGAAAGGGGAATGATCATGACTAACACCAAGGTAATAGAAACAATCATCAGAAATTATTATCAACAGCTATACCCTAATAAGTTAAGCAACCTAGAAGAAATGGATGGATTCCTGGAAACCTATAAACTTCCAAGACTGAAACAGGAAGAAATTGACAACCTGAATAAAACAATAACCACAAAAAGATTGAAGAAGTGATTAAAAACCTCCCAAAAAACAAGGTCCAGTACCTGATGGATTCCCTAGGGAATTCTACCAAGCATTCAAAGAAGAAATGATATCCATTCTAATGAATCTGTTTTGAAAAAATAGAAATGGAAGAAAACTTATGACTCGTTCTATGAGGCCAGCATTACCTTATCCCCATACTAGGCAAAGACCCCATCAAAATGGAAAATTTCAGACCAATATCCCTGATGAATACAGATGCCAAAATTCTCAACAAGATCCTAGCTAATAGGATCCAACAGTATGTTAAAAGGATTATCCACCACGACCAGGTAGGATTTATCTCAGGAATGCAAGGGTGGTTCGACATTTGCAAATCAGTCAGGGAGAAGAACCACATGGTCCTCTCACTTGATGTAATAAAAGCATTTGACAAAACACAGCAACCTTCCCTGATTAAAACTCTTCAAAGTATAGGGATAGAGGGAACATTTCTCTACTTCATAAAATTCATCTATGAAAAACCCACAGCAAATATCATTCTCAAATGGAACTTGTCCCTTTAGATCAGGAACACGACAATGATGCCCTACTGTTCAACATAGTACTAGAAGTCCTAGAAAGAAAAATCAGACAACAAAAAGAAATAAAATGTGTTCAAATTGGCAAAGAAGAAGTTAAACTCTCTCTCTTCACAGATGGCATGATACTTTATGTGGAAAACCCAAAAGAATCCACCCACAAATTACTGGAACTCATATAGCAATTCAGTAATGTGGTGCAGGATATAAATTCAATGCACAGAAATCAGGTGCTTTCTTATAAACTAACAATGAAACTGTAGAAAGGGAAATTAGAGAATCAATTCCATTTATAATAGCACCAAAAACCACAAGATACCTTGGAGTAAACTTAACCAAAGAGGAAAGGATCTGTACTTAAGGAACTACAGATCACTCATGAAAGAAATTGAAGAAGACACAAAAAGATGGAAAGCCATTCCATCCTCATGGATCAAAAGAGTAAACATAGTTAAAATGTCTATACTGCCCAGAGCAATCTATAATTTCAATGCCATCCCAATCAAAATACCAATGGCATTTTTCAAAGTGCTGGAACAAACAATCCTAAAATGTGTATGGAACCAGAAAAGACCCCGAATTGCCAAGGAAATGTTGAAACAAACAAACAAACAAACAAACAAAAAAACAAAGCTGGAGGCATCATGTTACCTGATTTCAAGCTTTATTACAAAGTTATGATCGCCAAGACAGAATGGTACTGGAAAGGAAATAGTCACATAGAACAACAGAACAGAAGAGAGAACACAGATATGGACCCTCCACTCTATGATCAAATAATCTTTGACAAAGCAAGAAAAAAATATCCAGTGGAAAAAAAGACAGTCCCTTCAATAAATGGTGATAGGAAATTTGGACAGCTATGCGTAGAAGAATGAAATTCAACCCTTCACTAATACCATACACAAAGATAAACTTGAAATGGATGAAAGACCTCAGTGTGTGATAGGAATCCATAAAAATCCTAGAGGAGAACATAGGCAGTAACCTCTTCAACATTAGCCACAGCAACTTCTTTCAAGACACGTCTCCAATGGAAACAATAGCAAAATGAACTTTTGGTAGTTCATCAAGATAAAGATAACAAAGGAAATAGTCAACAAAACAAAGAGGCAACTCTCGGAATGGGAGAAGATATTCGCAAATGACACTACAGACAAAGGGCTGATACCCAAAATCTATAAATAACTTCTCAAACTCAACACCAAAAAAAAACCAAATAAGTAAAAAAAAAAAAAATGGCAGAAAACATGAACAGACACTTCTCCAAAGAAGACATACAAATGACTAACAGATACATGGTAAAATGTTCATCATCACTAGCCTTCAGGTAAATTCAAATCAAAACCACACTGAGATACCACCTTACATCAGTCAGAATTGCAAAAATTGACAAGGTAAGAAGCAACAAATGTTGGAGAGGATGTGAAGAAAGGCGAACCCTCTTACACCATTGCTGGGAATGCAAGTTGGTATAGCCACTTTGGAAAACAGTGTGGTTGTTTCTCAAAAAATTAAAAATAGAGATATCCTATGATCCTGCAATTCTACTACTGGTATTTACCCCAAAGATACAGATGCAGTGAAAAGAAGGGCCATATGCTCCCCAATGTTCATAGCAGAATGTCCACAATAGTCAAACTCTGGAAAGAGCTGAGATGCCCTTCAACAGATGAATGGATAAAGGAGATATGGTCCATATACACAATGGAATATTACTCGGCCATCAAAAAGGATGAATACTCAAGTTTTGCATCAACATGGTTGGGACATGAGGAGATTATGCTAAGTGAAATAAGTTAAGCTGAGAAAGTCAATTATCATATCTCCCTTCTCCTCTCTAACTCCCCTTGTCCTCCATGCTATTTGTTATGCTCCACAAATAAGTGAAACCATATAATAATGAACTCTCTCTGCTTGACTTATTTCACTCAGCATAATCTCTTCCAGTCCCATCCATGTTGCTACAAAATTTGGGTATTCATCCTTTCTGATGGAGGCATAATACTCCATAGTGTATATGGACCACATCTTCCTTATCCATTCGTCCATTGAATGGCATCTTGGTTCTTTCCACAGTTTGGCGACCATGGCCATTGTTGCTATAAACATTGGGGTACAGATGGCCCTTCTTTTCACTACATCTGTATCTTTGGGGTAAATACCCAGTAGTTCAATTGCAGGGTCATAGGGAAGCTCTATTCATATTATTAACACACATATCAAGTCAGTATTTTTCCTGCTATGTGTCAAAATCACTGTGAGATTTGAAAAGTAAACTTTTTTTTTAACCACAATTCACTTTTAACTGTTCATTCTTAACAGTGCTGAGGATGCACAGTTTATTTATATCTAACTCTGACTGTGTTTGTGTTTGATGTCTAGAATGTGTGAAATCCTTTTCTGTTACATTATTCTTACTTGCAAAATTTTGTGTGTGTTAATAGTTACATATATAAGCTCCAGCTGTTTTATTATCTTATATTACAGTATTATAGTATTTAATTTTAATTATTACAATCAATAATCTGTGAGGAAATTACATTTAGAGAGAATAAAAAGAATTTTGACTGGATTTGTTCACAATTACTTTATAGCTACAATTATAGGTTTGTGATATATACCAGTGGCTTGGGAAGTATTTGTTGAATTAACAAAAACTCATTGATAAGGCAAAGCCTACATTCAATCTCGCATTTGTCTGATTTTAAATCTTGGACATAATCCAAAATCTCATCTTTCCTCTCAAATACAGAGTATAGCTTTCATAGATGGGAGATTGTATTAAGAATATCCAGCAGCTATAAACTTTCTCACTTTGTACATTATCCATTTTCAACGAAACATCAACCTAGAGTGTGCTCAGCTT
Source organism: Lontra canadensis (assembly GCF_010015895.1). Lineage (NCBI taxonomy): Eukaryota > Metazoa > Chordata > Mammalia > Carnivora > Mustelidae > Lontra > Lontra canadensis. The sequence goes on along the minus strand of NW_022631064.1, from coordinate 8,754,963 downwards.
GATCTTTAGGAGCCTCATTGTACATTAACAGTGCTATCACAGTTATATAATAACCCATACTCTCATTTTAACATTCTTTTTAAACTAATCTTTGGATTTTATTATTTCTCTATTGTAATGTCATTTGTCCTATTGTCCCTTAGATGTTGATATAAAACTTCTGTAATTCTTTCCAAGAGTGGGACGCATTGAGGTATGATGACACGTATTATTAAATTATCTTTAAAATACATTTTGGGGCACCTGGGTGGCTCAGTGGGTTAAAGCCTCTGCCTTTGGCTCAGGTCATGATCTCGGGGTCCTGGGATTGAGCCCCGCATCGGGCTCTCTGCTCAGCAGGGAGACTGCTTCCCTCCCTCTCGCTCTGACTGTCTCTCTGCCTACTTGGGATCTCTGTCTGTCAAATAAATAAATAAAATCTTTAAAAATAATAATAATAAAATAAAATAAAATAAAATACATTTCAAATACCATTAAATATGTCATGGTCCCTATAGCTAACATTTTTAGGGATGTGGCATATTGCAATAATATGTATTATTGTTTTATACATATATATGAGTGTGTGTGTGTATATATATATATATTTTTTTTACCAAAATAAAATATCTAAAGTTAATACTAGACATTAAAAGGTCTAGTTGTTCCAACAGAATTTGATAATTTTTGTAGTGAGTGAGAACAACTAGAGTGAAGCACTGCATAACTTTTAGCAAACATATATTTAGTAGAAAAATGAAACAAATAGAAATGTGATATTTTATTCGATTATATTATATAATTATATGACACATGTCCTAACATATTACAAAGTATAGGAATGTAAGCAATGTTGGGATATTTGCAAATATCTCATGCTGGAGAATTTTTTTTTTTTTTGAGACTCCACCATTTATTTTTATTTTATTTTATTTTTTATAGACATATAATATATTTTTATCCCCAGAGGTACAGGTCTGTGAATCGCCAGGTTTACACACTTCACAGCACTCACCATAGCACATAGCCTCCCCAAAGTCCATAGCCCCACCCCCTTTCTCCCAACCCCCCTCCCCCCAGCAACCCTCAGTTTGTTTAGTGAGATTAAGAGTCACTTATGGTTTGTCTCCCTCCCAATCCCATCTTGTTTCATTTATTCTCCTACCCCCTTAACCCCCCATGTTGCATCTCCACTTCCTCATATCAGGGAGATCATATGATAGTTGTCTTTCTCTGATTGACTTATTTCGCTAAGCATGATACCCTCTAGCTCCATCCACGTCGTTGCAAATGACAAGATTTCATTTCTTTTGATAGCTGCATAGTATTTCATTGTGTATATATACCACATCATCTTTAACCATTCATCTGTTGATGAATGGTTCATCTAGGTTCTTTCCATAGTTTGGCTATTGTAGACATTGCTGCTATAAACATTCGGGTGCACGTGCCCCTTTGGATCACTACGTTTTTATCTTTAGGGTAAATACCCAGTAGTGCAATTGCTGGGTCATAGGGTAGCTCTATTTTCAACATTTCGAGGAAGCTCCAAGCTGTTTTCCAGAGTGGTTGTACCAGCTTGCATTCCCACCAACAGTGTAGGAGGGTTCCCCTTTCTCCGCATCCTTGCCAGCATCTGTCATTTCCTGACTTGTTAATTTTAGCCATTCTGACTGGTGTGAGGTGGTATCTCATTGTGGTTTTGATTTGTATTTCCCTGATGCCAAGTGATATGGAGCACTTTTTCATGTGTCTGTTGGCCATCTGGATGTCTTCTTTGCAGAAATGTCTGTTCATGTCTTCTGCCCATTTCTTGATTGGATTATTTGTTCTTTGGGTGTTGAGTTTGCTAACTTCTTTATAGATTTTGGATACTAGCCCTTATCTGATATGTCGAATGCAAATATCTTCTCCCATTCTGTCAGTTGTTTTTTGGTTTTGTTTACTGTTTCCTTTGCTGTGCAAAAGCTTTTGATCTTGATAAAATCCCAATAGTTCATTTTTGCCCTTGCTTCCCTTGCCTTTGGCGATGTTCCTAGGAAGATGTTGCTGTGGCTGAGGTCGAAGAGATTGCTGTCTGTGTTCTCCTCAAGGATTTTGATGGATTACTCTCTCACATTGAGGTCCTTCATCCATTTTGAGTCTATTTTTGTGTGTGGTGTAAGGAAATGGTCCAATTTCATTTTTCTGCATATGGCTGTCCAATTTTCCCAACACCATTTATTGAAGAGGCTGTCTTTTTTCCATTGGACATTCTTTCCTGCTTTGTGGAAGATTAGTTGACTATAGAGTTGAGGGTCTATTTCTGGGCTCTCTATTCTGTTCCATTGATCTATGTGTCTGTTTTTGTGTCAGTACCATGCTGTCTTGATGATGACAGCTTCGTAATAGAGCTTGAAGTCCGGAATTCTGAATGCCACCAACTTTGGCTTTCTTTTTCAATATTCTTTTGGCTATTCAAGGTCTTTTCTGGTTCCATATAAATTTTAGGATTATTTGTTCCATTTCCTTGAAAAAAAAATGGATGGTATTTTGATAGGAATTGCATTAAATGTGTAGATTGCTTTAGGTAGCATAGACATTTTCACAGTATTTATTCTTCCAATCCAGGAGCATGGAACATTTTTCCATTTCTTTGTGTCTTCCTCAATTTCTTTCATGAGTACTTTATAGTTTTCTGTGTATAGATTCTTAGCCTCTTTGATTAGGTTATTTCCTAGGTATCTTATAGTTTTTGGTGCAGTTGTAAATGGGATGGACTCCTTAATTTCTCTTTCTTCTGTCTTATTGTTGGTGTAGAGAAATGCAACTGATTTCTGTGCATTGATTTTATATCCTGGCACTTTACTGAATTCCTGTAGAAGTTCCAGCAGTGTTGGAGTGGAGTCTTTTGGGTTTTCCACATATAGTATCATATCATCTGCAAAGAGTGATAGTTTGACTTCTTCTTTGCTGGTTTGGATGCCTTTAATTTCCTTTTGTTGTCTGATTGCTGAGGCTAGGACTTCTAGTACTATGTTGAATAGCAGTGGTGATAATGGACATCTCTGCCGTCTTCCTGACCTTAGCGGAAAAGCTTTCAGTTTTTCTCCATTGAGAATGATATTTGCGATGGGTTTTTCATAGATGGCTTTATGGATAATATTGAGGTATGTGCCCTCTATCCCTACACTTTGAAGAGTTTTGATCAGGACAGGATGCTGTACTTTGTCAAATGCTTTTTCAGCATCTATTGAGAGTATCGTATGGTTCTTGTTCTTTCTTTTATTAATGTGTTGTATCACATTGATTGATTTGCGGATGTTGTATCAAACTTGCAGCCCTGCAATAAATCCCACTTGGTCGTGGTGAATAATCCTTTTAATGTACTGTTGAATCCTATTGGCAAGTATTTTGGTGAGAATTTTTGCATCTGTGTTCATCAAGGATATTGGTCTGTAGTTCTCTTTTTTGGTGGGACCTTTGTCTGGTTTTGGGATCAAGGTGATGGTGGCCTCATAAAATGAGTTTGGAAGTTTTCCTTCCATTTCTATTTTTTAGAACAGTTTCAGGAGAATAGGAATTAGTTCTTCTTTAAATGTTTGGTAGGAATTCCTCTGGGAAGCCGTCTGGCCCTGGGCTTTGTTTGTTTGGAGATTTTTGATGACTGTTTCAACCTCCTTACTGGTTATGGGTCTGTTCAGGCTATCTATTTCTTCCTGGCTCAGTTGTGGTAGTTTATATGTCTCTAGGAATGCATCCATTTCTTCCAGATTGTCAAATTTGTTGGCGTAGAGCTGCTCATAGTATGCTCTTATAATTGTCTGTATTTCTTTGGTGTTAGTAGTGATCTCTCCTCTTTCCTTCATGATTTTACTTATTTGGGTCCTTTCTCTTTTCTTTTTGATAAGTCTGACCATGGGGTTTATCAATGTTATTAATTCTTTCAAAGATCCAGCTCCTAGTTTCGTTGATTTGTTCTTTTTTTTTTTTTGTTTCTATTTCATTGATTTCTTCTCTGATCTTTATGATTTATCTTCTCTGGCTGGATTTAGGGCTTCTTTCTTGTTCTTTCTTCAGCTCCTTTAGGTGTAGTGTTAGGTTGTGTACTTGAGAGCTTTCTTGTTTCTTGAGAAAGGCTTGTACCGCTATATATTTTCCTCTCTGGACTGCCTTTGTTGTGTCCCACAGATTTTGAACCATTGTGTTTTTATTATCATTTGTTTCCATGAAATTTTTCAACTCTTCTTTAATTTCCTGGTTGACCCATTCATTCTTTAGAAGGATGCTCTTTAGTCTCCATGTATTTGGGTTCTTTCCAAATTTCCTCTTGTAATTGAGTTCTAGCTTCAGAGCATTGTGGTTTGAAAATATTCAGGGAATGATCCCAATCTTTTGATACTGGTTGAGACCTGATTTAGAACCGAGGATTGATCTATTCTGGAGAATGTTCCATGTGCACTAGAGAAGAATGTGTATTCTATTGCTTTGGGTTGAAATGTTCTGAATATATCTGTGATGTCCATCTGTTCCAGTGTGTCATTTAAGGCTTTTATTTCCTTGTTGATCTTTTGCTTGGATGATCTGTCCATTTCAGTGAGGGGAGTGTTAAAGTCCCCTACTATTATTGTATTATCCCCTACTATTGTTGTATTATTGTTGATGTGTTTCTTTGATTTTGTTATTAATTGGTTTATATAGTTGGCTGCTCCCACGTTAGGGGCATAGATATTTAAAATTGTTAGATCTTCTTGTTGGACAGATCCTTTGAGTATGATATAGTGTTCTTCCTCAGCTCTTGTTATAGTCTTTGCCTTAAAATCTAATTGATCTGATATAAGGATTGCCACTCCTGCTTTCTTCTGATGTCCATTAGCATGGTAAATTGTTTTCCACCCCCTTGTTTAAATCTGGAGGTGTCTTCAGGTCTAAAATGAGTTTCTTGTAGGCAACATATAGATGGGTTTTGTTTTTTTATCCATTCTGATACCCTGTGTCTTTTGCTTCGGGCATTTAGCCATTAACATTCAGGGTAACTATTGAGAGATATGAATTTAGTGCCATTGTATTGCCTGTAAGGTGACTGCTACTGTATATTGTCTCTATTCCTTTCTGTTCTACTACTTTTAGGCTCTCTCTTTGCTTAGAGGACCCCTTTCAATATTTCCTGTAGAGCTGGTTTGGTGTTTGCAAATTCTTTCAGTCTTTGTTTGTCCTGGAAACTTTTTATCTCTCCTTTTATTTTCAGTGATAGCTTAGCTGGATATAGTATTCTTGGCTGCATGTTTTTCTCATTTAGTGCTCTGAATATATCATGCCAGCTCTTTCTGGCCTGCCAGGTCTCTGTGGATAGGTCTGCGGCCAATCTAATATTTTTACCATTATATGTTACAGACTTCTTTTCCCGAGCTGCTTTCAGGATTTTCTCTTTGTCACTAAGACTTGTAAATTTATTATTAGGTGATGGGGTGTAGACCTATTATTATTGATTTTGAGGGGGTTTCTCTGCACTTCCTGGATTTTGATGCTTGTTCCCTTTGCCATATCAGGGAAATTCTCTCCAATAATTCTCTCCAATATACCTTCTACTCTCCTCTCTCTTTCTTCTTCTTCTGGAATCCCAATTATTCTAATGTTGTTTCATCTTGTGGGGTTACTTATCTCTCGAATTCTTCCCTCGTGGTCCAGTAGCTTTTTGTCCCTCTTTTGCTCAGCTTCTTTATTCTCTGTCATTTGGTCTTCTATGTCACTAATTCTTTATTCTGCCTCATTTATCCTAGCAGTGAGAGCTTCCATTTTTGATTGCACCTCATTAATAGCTTTTTTTTATTTCAACTTGGTTAGATTTTAGTTCTTTTATTTTTCCAGAAAGGGCTTTTATATCTCCTGAGAGGGTTTTCTCTAATATCTTCCATGCATTTTTCAAGCCCGGCTAGAACCTTGAGAATTGTCATTCTGAACTCTAGATCTGACATATTACCAATGTCTGTATTGATTAGGTCCCTAGCCTTTGGTACTGCCTTTTGTTATTTTTTTGTGGTGAACTTTTTTGCCTTGTCATTTTGTCCAGATAAGAGTATATGAAGGAGCAAGTAAAACACTAAAAGGGTAGCAAAGACCTCAGGAAAATATGCTTTAACCAAATCCAAAGAGATCCCAAATCGTGGGGTAGGAGAAAAGGAATAAAAAGAGGATCAGAAAAAAAAAATTAAAAAAAAAGAAAACAAATAAAGAAAAATATAAAAAAAGAAAAAAATATATATATATATTAGATAAACTAGTTAAAAAATGTTAAAAAAGAAAAGAGTAAAAGCTAAAAAAATTTAGCAGAAGAAGAAAAAAGAAATTGAAAAAGAAAAAAAAATTAACTGCAAGACTAAAGAATCATGGGAGAAAGCCATGAGTTCCGTGCTTTGCTTTCTCCTCCTCTGGAATTCCGCTGCTCTCCTTGGTTTGAAACTGCACTCCTTGGTAGGTGAACTTGGTCCTGGCTAGATTTCTTGTTGATCTTCTGGGGGAGGGGCCTGTTGTAGTGATTCTCAAGTGTCTTTGCCCCAGGTGGAATTGCATCACCCTTACCAGGGGCCGGGCTGAGTAATCCACTCAGGTTTGCTTTCAGGAGCTTTTGTTCCCTGAATGCTTTCCATAGAGTTCCGGAGGACAGGAATGAAGATGGCGGCTTCCCAGTCTCCAGCCCAGAGGAGTTGAGAGCTTGGGGCCCCACTCTTCAGTGCGCCCTCAGAGAATAGCGCCCAGTTACTCCCATTTCCCTGGCCTCCGGCCACGCTCTGAGCTCACTGAGCCTGCGACTGGCTCAAGGTAACCCTGAGCTGAGAGCTCACTCCTCAGCTCTGTCTCTGTAGCTGGCTTCCCCGTTCTAATGCCTGCAAGCTCTGCGACACTCAGACACCCCTGTTCCTTCTGTGGCCCTGCTGGACCTGAGGCCATGCTGACCCCACGTGGGCTTTACCCTGGTTTAGCCTCTGGAGCGATGTCCCTCAGCAGAACAGACTTTTAAAAGTTCTGATTTTGTGCTCTGTTGTTCTGCCGCTTGCCCAGAGCTGGCCCCTCCCCCCGCATTCTATCTTCCCATCGCTTTGGATTCACTTCTCTGCCAGTCCTACCTTTCAGTAAGTGGTTGAATTTCTGTTTCTAGAATTGCTGTTCTTCTTCTCTTCGATCTCCTGTTGGATTTGTAGGTGTTTGCAATCTTTAGATAAGCTATCTAGCTGATCTCCTGGTACCTGATGTAGTCTCAGCCTGCTACTTCTCCACCATCTTGACTCCACTCTCCGGAGAAGTTATTTTTTAAAAGAATATATGAATTTCTGCTTTTATTAGCTAATAGCATCAAATAGTTTTATCATTATATTCTCAGATAATCTCTGATAATATGATGGATGCCAAGGTAGTAATTTTCTCATAATATTTTTCATACAAGTCAATAGTTTATATCAGTAAATTTGGTTTTATCTCACATTTCTTTGTTAGCCAATCACCATAACTATTCAGTAAGTTATTTCAACAAATCTTGCATTTTTTATTATTTATTAAGATTTATAAAAAAATCACACAAGATAATAGTATATATAGAACTCAGGACCTCTATATAGGAAGAAAAAGCACTTGTTTCTTTTTCAGTTTTATTTCAATTCACACCCTACATATTGTTCCAATTCTTAGATGGAAAAATCTGAAACTGGAAAGAGAGTGAGGAATAACTGGACAAATTTCTCATTCTATGTGATACATGAGATTAAAGACACATTTTTAATGCTTTAAATTCTTTAAATTTGGGAGTGTGGTTGTCTCCAAGGCAAAAATGGATAACAGCTATCTTCTTTCATAAGCAGAATCTGTCATAGTAATTTTAAAAAATATTTATTCTTCACTATCATATGAATTTAACCTTGTTCTATGATATAACTTGTTGCTAAGGATTACAATTAACCTGTTAGAATATATTACAACAAAACATTGCAAATAATAGTTCTTATTAGAGATTCTTTTGACATGAGAGAGAGAAACTTTGCCTGCAAAAATGAGAATTACAATTCAGCCACATTGTTCTCTCAGTCTAGCAGGGCATGTCCAATTTTGTCAGCCTAACATTAAAAAGAGACTTTTCTTACATACAAATTTTGAATTTCTTAGGTGAAAGGTGTTAGGCAACTAAAAATGTATTATATAATTCACTCCATATGATTCAGATATGGAGGAAGGCTTTATAATCCCCTGAAAGTAGAAAGATCCTCCTCGATAATAATTACTGATTTAAAATTCTGGGGTTGTACCTAAAAATTGGGGGGAAGCTTGAGGATGATACTTAACCATAAGTTGCACCTCACCGTTTTTAAATATAAAAAACATATACACTGGAATTAGCCAAGGATCAGTTATCTTACACTTAAAGATAGATTGGAGAGTCTTGCTTGAATCCAAAGAAAAATAAGCTTCTTAATTGTTTTATTAATAGCACCATGCAAAGCAGAAGGGAATGTTAGAATTTTCTCCTGTTATTCCCCAATGCTAACTGAATGGAGAATAAGAACAAAAAGAAACCACATTATTTGCAGACAGATTTCCCCAGTCCCATCATTGAAACATGTTTGAGCTATGTAAGCTGGAACCTTGTCTCAATCTCAACAATTATGTATCAGTCCTTCTGTGAGGAAGAGAAAACCATGAGAAGAGAGGGTTGGACTGGAATTATTCTTCCAATATTATTCCATAGGATTGTATGCTATTCTTCTAATACTCCCTCTGGAAAGAGGGTGTGATTTCCCTCTTCTCTTTGAAAATAGGAAGAGAGGAATATAGACTTCCCACATAATGAATGCATAGCACTCAGCCTTTATATTTTCTTCTGCATCTAGTTCTATCTTTACCTAGCTTTAAGACTATGGTGTATATATTTGTGTTCTCTCATGTATGATATTACTTCTCCTTAAAAGACTGTTATTTTGAATCTGGGTGAAGATTTATGAGTTCCAAATAGCCACTAAACTGGAAATTCAAGTTCCCTGGAGTCTAGTGGGATAGACAAGTGAACAAATCTAACTCAGATGAAGTCCTGACCTGTGTAGACCAGTTGCAGAGTGATTTCACTTTCAAAGGAGCATAATACAAACATGAATTCTGATATTTACCTCCCCTCACTCTTGAAGAGACTTCTAAGAACATGGAAAACAATAATCTCTTCTTTCCTAATGTCTTTTTTTCTCTTCACATTTTCTCTTTCCTCATGCATAGGGTTCATTATTGTGATCTCTCCATCTTTTTCTCCCTGCCCTTCCAAATTTGTTGCTTTCATAAGGAGGCATGTTGCTGTTGTTGTTGTCATTGTTGTTGTTGTTTTACTCTATAACCCACATATGAGCAATGGGATTAGCTTCCTTTTGCTTGGTATTCCTGGAAGAACTCACCTAATTGGTATTTTCCCTGCCCAATATATTTCTTTTTCTTTTGTTTTTGTTTTTGTTTTTCCGAAGAAATGGTCTTCAGTGGTGTTCTTGCCCAACATACTTCTGATTTTATTCACAAAAGCTTGTGGACTCATTTTTGGCTGGTGAAATTCTATCTCTAAGGAATCAAAACAAGTAAATAAAGACATAAACCTAGAATCTTCTTTAGTGTACAGGAAGAAGAGAGAGCTCAATTTTTATCTAATTACACAGGGAGTTCTATGATATGTAGTAAACATAAATTGAGAGCATGGAAAGGAATGGAATTCATACATGTTTGCTAAATAAGGTGATTGATCTAAGATGTGAAGAATAAAGAGGAGTTAATCAGGTGAGGAGGAAGATCAAGTCATTTCATATTGAAATAATAGTATATGCAATAAGTCAGATTTGAGACATAGATTGAAAATTTGCAAATTTGTGGATACATTTGTTTAATTATTTAGTTTGAAATGACTGGAGTTTAATGTGCATAGGAAATGAGATTAAACAATTTAGAAGAAAACTTGACCTTACAGAACTTTCTATATAATGTTATTGAGTTTAGACTTCATACGGAAAACAACATAATGACATTAAAGATTTCAAGTTTAGAGAATTACATGTATGGATTTGCATTTTTATGGTGCTCATTCTGACTGTAGAGTGAATTGATTGAAACAGTAGTTTCATGTGATGTGTACAGGCAGGCTACTTGTCAAATCAATCTTCTTTCTGGAACACAGCTAATCTTTATTTCCCAGATTGTTGACAGTTAGAAATAGCCATATATAGCTGAAATTTGGCCAGTAGAAGGTTAAGCTGCACCATTTCCAGGCCTGAGCCTAGAGGCTTTACTATAATGGCTTATAATTATTTTTTCTTCTTCAGGCTGGGTATGGAAAGAGAGAGTTCCCAGAAGGGAAGAGTTTGGGTCCCTAAGTCTCTGTTTGGAAGAGAGTTCCTAGAAGGGAAGAATCTGGGTCCCTGAGTCTCTGGAAGTTTCCACTTATCAGGAACATACATTTTAGAATTTATGTGAGTGAAAAACAAACTTCCATCATATTTGACCCATATTAGGTTTTTAGGTTTGCTTGTTACAGCAGCTAGCACCCTTTTAACACACACAAGTAAGTTAAAATTTACTACCTGATATAAAAAATAACTAGAGATAAACAGATCAACCTAGAGTCTAACTCCATTATGTGATGGCATCTTGAAAGAATTAAAGATTTTTCAGTCTTAGTATAGGAATTATATAGTAGGTCTCTGAGTGTTTAAACAACTGCAAGTGACTTAGTGTAAAATTATAACTGTGCTAGAGAAACTATATCTTTTTACCGCACTTTGATAAGGTAGTTATCAGAGGTTTTATAAGAGCTATTTGATGAGGTTAAGGAATTCTGCTTGTATGAACACTCAGAGCTATTTTTTCATGCCTTGTTGAATTTCTTTTTGTTGTGCACAGCTCTAACATTAGTTTTTCTTGGACGTATTTTTAATATGTACTGTATTATTTGTGTTACTTCATTGTTAGGAAAAGGAATGGCTGATTAACTGGACCAGGCTCCACTACTGAATAGGAATCAAAGGAGGATAAGCAGCAAAAAAGTTTGGCCAGGATCTTGCCATTATTATCTAATGCTAATACTGTTGACGAGAATCTAATATTGCCATCTTTTTATTAAAAAAATAAATACTTGTTCAACAAAATCCCAGTTGGCGATCCACCTGGCCAAGTTTAAGTAATGTTCCCATGTTTCAACACTCATAAAAAATCCTTGGTTTGCCTCCCTTTCTTCAATGTGCAAAGGCAGATATCCATGAAATGTAGCGTTCCTAAAAACCAAGAAGGAAATTTGGAAATGGCATTGAGAAAAGTTAACAAGTGATCATTATAATCAGCTTATAAATATGTTGCATTAAAGATGTATTTTTAGAGTAGTGTTTATACTAAGGTATACAAGGGATTTAGGGATACTTCTACATCTTTTTACATATATCACAAGCTGTGAAGGTTACAGTTAGTCTTTAATATCCCACAGTTCTCTTAGATGCACACATACTTTAATTTTTAATTAAAATTGTAGGTTCCAAGAATATATTGGTTAGGTTGGGAGAAATGGAGGGAAACAAAACACATTTTTATGGTGTGATATATTTTAGAATTTACAAAGCCATACCAAGCATAATGACTTTGTGAAACTAATAACATCTAAGTAATACTTCAGTTTTGGAAGTAACATATCTAACCATGCAGACAGGTTTTAATGTAACCACACCTTCTTCTCTGTAATTTGACTTTTTCTTTAATAATCTATTGTTCAGTATCCCCTATTTGCATGCCTATAAATTTAAATAAAGAGACATGTAGCTGTGGCTTGGGGAGAATTTTTCTAAAACAGTAGTTATATTAGATGATAGCACTCTGCTTTTTCTTCTAAATATATACACATCTATATATTTGGAATTGTTCCTATAGCTTGAAATAAGATAATTTATTGTTTTTCTTACCTTTAAATCAAAACATATTTTAAAAATTGAGTGATGTAAGGAATTAAAAAGTAATTCTAAAAGTCTTTGATGAGAATCTTCTTTCCTCTTTGTTATAATGTTTACTTAAGAATAAACTTTTCAGTTATGGATATCACTAGTTGTAATGACCCTGCTTTATTCAGAACAATTTTGTTATACTTCTATTTAAAATAATATGCTATTCTGTGTTTGAAAGATTGTTTCATGGGACTGCTCTCTTAGAAACATGATCCAGACATATTTGTGCTGTTCCTTCTTTTTCATATTACATAATGCTTAGATCTAGGTAAGATAAATTATGCTGTTGTAATGAACAAACTTCAAATCTTACTTAGAATGAAAAGGAAGTCTTTTCATCATGGTTCATATATATTTGATAATTACTCTTGGTAAAAAAAAAACAAAAAAACAAAACTATGTACTGCCTATAATTTAAGTTAAACTAGAACCACCCAGATAGTTAATTAGTTACTTGTTTTTTTCCTAATAGGGAGATATTTTTTTTCTATTTTTGAGTAATCTCTATACCCAATGTGGGGTTCAAACTCACAAACCCGAGATCAAGAGCCACACACTCCACTGACTGAGGCAGCCAGGTCCCCTGGCTGACAACTCTTAATAGTGTCCCTATCTTCATTGCTCCTCAAGATAGACACTGCAAATCCAGTTAAATAGATCTATTTCATATTAATTCTCCAGTATAAGTTCTGAAGAGTTCTTTGACAACTTATTCATTATCTAAGTCTTATCCTAAAAGATGGGGGAGTTTTTAAGCACTAAGTTGAGCAAGTGGAAAAGTACTGGAGGATATTAGGGGAAAGATTTTGTCAATGAGATTAGATAAATTGTTTGCTAATTGGTGCCTACTGAAGTTAGACTCCTGTTGCCCCACATATACCAAAAGACAGGAGCCCTATATTGCTTTATTCCCCAGTTTTGAGGTATAATTGACAAATAAAAATTCTGTATTCTTAAGGTTATGATTACATTTTGAAGACATGGCTCAGGCCTTTGAGAAAGACATTCCTGGGTTCTAAAACTGCCAATATGCTAGAAAAAGATTTACATACAAAGGGACAGAGAAAGAAATTACAGCTGAAGTTTTCCAAAGCCAGTACTCTAAAATAGGAATGTCAAAGGCTTAGAGTGAGGAAGAAAACTGTCTAAAGTTTAGTCAAGCTGAAGTTAACATTAAGGCCATCTTGGTCAAATATATATATTGAGATTTCAACAATGTAAGTGATTATTATATCCTTGATTTAATGCTTGTCAAAGGTTTACAAGTTGTAAGCTGTTTTCTCAACTTGAAGTGCCTATAATTTCTCTACTCTTTTTGTTATTACATTTATATTTCTTAAATTTGGACTTTTTTTTTCTTTATTGAGCTTAGAATAACTCATGTAACCCATGCAATCCTTTATAGATTCAATCAGTGACAATCCATATATACAATTAGACTCCTGTTTTCCAATATTTTCCCTTTGAGGTATTCACTAACTATATTAAATGCCTTCCACATTACCAAAGGTAGCATTTTGACCAAATATTTCTCTTTTTTAATTTTTTATTATTTTATGCTAGTCACCATGCAGTACAACATTATTTTTGATCTAGTGTTCAAAGATTCATTGTTTACATTAAACACCCAGAGATCCATGCAATACTTGCCCTCCTTAATACCCATCACCAGGCTAACCCATACCCCTACCCTTCTGTCATGTAAAACTCTCAGTTTCTTGGAGTCCATAGGAGTAGCATGGAGGGCATTAGGAAAAGGAAGGGAAAACTGAAAGGGAGGATCAGAAGGGGAAACAAATCATGAGATACTATTAACCAAAAATATTTTATAACTATATAACATAGATAGCTCTTCTGTTGTTCATCAAAAATACCCTTTTCTGGTCACTATCAGACTTCTAGCCAATGCTACATTCTGTAGAGTTTTCCTGTTATTAGAAGTGTTACAATTCTAGTATTAATCAACCAAGGCTTATAGGTTATGTGTCAATAATAAACAATCCCCAGATTTTATTTTATCTTTTTAAATTTAATTTTTTTTTGTCGCCGGGATCATGACCTGAGCCAAAGGCAGCTGTCCAGCCAACTGAGCCATCCAGGCGTCCCAACAATCCCCAGATCTTATTGGTTTAAAGTAGAGTCTGTTTCTTGGTTGCAATACCTTTGCATTTTGGGTCTCCCAGAGACTCTAGTATACATCTCCTTAACCTAGAACAAGTAAAGTGGCAAAAGAAAAGAGAGTTCTGACATGTCTCATACTAACATTGAGTATCCAAGTTGAAAATGACAGATACCACTTTACTCATAAGCCATGGTCCAGACTGCTTCTAAATACAATGGAGCTGTTTAAAGCAATTCTACACTATTAGTGGAGGAGGAATAATAAAAATATCTGGTAAACTCTATTTTTGATTACTAACATAACTTCATTTTTCTGACTCCTGTCACTCTGCTCCCCAAATGAGTAGAATATGATAAATGCACTTCTATCAAAATATCATTTTCATCCAATATTTTAAAAGCCAAATAAATAGATAAATTTACTATTCCAAAATCAGCATTACTTGAAATGGAAAGTCTAGACTTTATATTCTGACTTTTAACAATCTAAATTTAAAAAAATGCAATAGAAATTAATCATTAAAGTACTTCTGTGTTAGTTTTTCATGTATAAACTATAAACCTGTGTTAAGTTACAGATGCTTGGTCTGGCACCATAATACACAGTGAGTTGTTTTGGATAAAATAATAGAGTCAAATCTGGTTCAGTACAATGCATTAGCACTGCTGTTGCATTAGGAGTATGAACGAAACTTCCGAATTCCAATGTAGAGGTATTTTCAATTGAAAGTGAGCCTGTTATGAAAATGGATTTAAGATTCTTTCTTCTGCTTCCATTCTTAAACACATATCTAAAAATGTTATTCTATACATCTGTCATCAGGCTCAAAGCTAGAGGAAGATGGGCTTCTAATATCAGATGTATGTACTAAAACATGATTTCCATTTTGCTAGCTCAGGATAAATTTTATCAGAGATTTCAGGGCTATGACAAGTCATATCTGTTATATTTGAGTAACTGGGATTTCCATAATTTTCATTTTTAGAGTGTGTATGAGATAATACAAGTACAAATTCATTCTAAGTATAATCTGAAATATATTATATATATATATAATATATAAATATATAATATAAGTATAATCTGAAAAACTAAGGCATGTTAAGATAAAATATTATGTAGAATGCTTTTCCATCTCTTTAAGAAAACTTTATATGTGCACTCTTAGGTGATAGGATTTTATTTTAAACAGTGACAGTATTCATTTCAGAGAATATCTTTTGATTAAAATGTAGGTTTAATATGGAAAATAAAAATAGGAAATTCTTCTGATTAACCAAATTATACTTTTGTATGCAACTTGCCTAACATAGTGCTAAGACATGTTAACTTTTTAATATTGACTCTTTTGGGGTTCAAATTCATCAAAACAGGCAAAACAGATGCAATATTGTTTATGTTATCTAACAAGACATATAGTAGGCATGGATTTGTTTTACTATATTAGTTAAAATTCCATATCCATCTTTGGTGTGCATTACAATCTAGGACAAAAAGTGGTTGTGTGGGGTGCCTGGGTGGCTCAGTGGGTTAAAGCCTCTGCCTTCAGCTCAGGTCATGATCTCAGTGTCCTGGGATCAAGGCCCGCATCGGGCTCTCTGCTCAGCAGGGAGCCTGCTTCCCCCTCTCTCTCTGCCTGCCTCTACCTACTTGTGGTCTCTGTCTATCAAATAAATAAATAAAATCTTTTAAAAAAAAACTGGTTGTGTGAATAACACAGAAAAACATTAAGTTTACTCCTCATGTATGACTTGAAGTACATCACTTCATTCTAGTTAAATATGCTACACTTATCTAGCACTTTCCAGTATAAAATACACTTCTACATTATTTTATTTTGTCACCATTAAATTTTTGTAAGTTCTAGAAATACCTTTGCTGATAAGAAATAGCGGCTCCAAGGATAGAAAACACTTTTTGAAATTTGGATGTCTTGCATCATGAAATAAGTCCCATTTTCCTGACTCTAGCTTCATGATTCCTTCCATTATACCATAGCATATTGTACCCTTTAGGGCATCCACTGATCAACACCTGGTTTGAGTCTCCCGATAAACATTAATTCAGGGAATCCCAGTCAGGTAGTTAGGACTTAGAAATGCAAATGTATTTGATTATATATATCTTTTGTATTTGATTATATTAACAATTTAAGTAACCATTTTTCACTTGGTCATAATTAGGATATAAGGATGACTTATAACTAATACTTCTGGGCAAAGCTGGTGAGGTAATTTAAAATCATAAAATAATTTTCCCAAAATATACCTACTTCTTGCTATTGAAATTCTCATCATCAAAACAGTTTCTATAATAACTTTTTTTTTAATTGAATATGTGAATAAAAACTCTGCTATAATCAAGCCATATGCATTCCAGGAGTGCAACATGCTTTAGTTAAGTTCACAAATAGAACATGCAGAGGGCTCTGCAGTTACTTCTCAGCTTTTTCTCGGGAGGCTTCCATTTGCTATTCATGCCATTTAAATGTATCATGCAGGGCACCTGGATGGCTCAGTGGGTTAAGCCTCTGCCTTCAGCTCGGGTCATGATCTGGGGGTCCTGGAATTGAGGCCCACATTAGTCTCTCTGCTTGGCGGGGAGCCTGTTTCCCCCTCTCTCTCTGCCTCTCGGCCTACTTGTGATCACTCTCTGTGTCAAATAAATAAAATCTTTTAAAAAAGTGTATCATGCATTTATTATTATGATCTTCCCCAACTTTTTCTTGAGAGTTAGCCTCTCATAGATCCCAAAATGTACTTCTGCTAGACACTGGGGAAATATCATCAACCAATACTCAATGAAGACTATATTTTTAGTAACACTGATATTTTTCATTTTTATAGTACATGATTATTGTCATGCAAATGGAATCACAATTTACATTTGATAATGTACAAGATCATTGTACACTACAAACATAGTCACTAATGAGTTCCTTAAATGTTAAATAATTGGGTTACAGCTCTTTTAAATGTTTTATGTTATGCTGAAATAGAACAATTTTTATCTAAAGTTTTCTGTCCTCTTAGGTTGCCTCTTTCTTCATCTTTTAGCTAGTGAGAATACAGTTTTTTGAGGCTTTTTTTCCCCCTTTGTTCTGCACTATTTCTAGGTTGCCAGCTTCTTCATCTCCAGTTTTGAGATACGTGAGACAAAAAAAATCTGAAGGAAATCACAATTATATTATTCCTTGGATCCTGAAATCATTAACCTATCTTCTTCTCTTCACCTTTCAGAGTCTTCTTATTGTGTGTGTGTGTGTGTGTGTGTGTGTGTGTGTATTATTATATTATTAGTATTGGTATTATGTATATATAAGTATGATTAGCATTAGTATTATTATTAGTATTATTAGTATTATATTATATATATATTAGTATCATATATATATAATGTCCAGTGTGTGTGTATATATGTATGTGTGTGTGTATATATATGTGTGTGTGTTTATGTATATATGCATATATACATTGTGTGTGTATATATATGTGTGTATATATATATATATATATATATATTTTTTTTTTTTTTTTTGGATGTACGGGTATTTAGTTGTACTTAGCAGGGAAAAAGGAAAAGTATGTCTTCTCCAAATTCCCAGAACTGGAAATCCTATAACATCATTTTATTTTGTTCTTTTTGTAGGGTCAAATTGAAAATAACTGAAAAAATATTTCAGTTAACAATGGAATAAATAGGGGTGCTTCAGTGGGTCAGTCAGTTAAGCATCCAGTTCTTGATTTCAGCTCAGGTCATGCTCTCCCAGTTGTAAGATCAAGCTCTGCATCAGGCTGCACACTGGGAATGGAGCCTGCTTAAGATTCTCTCTCTCCATCTGTCACTCCCTCTCTCTCTCTAAACAAAACAAAACAAAATACCCCCAAAACACAATGTAATTAATAAAGTATGATAGATTCATATTGTAGAGGACTATACTAAAATGGAGGAGAGTGAAATAAGAAGTATGTGATAACATGGGTGACTCAGATAGACATAATATTGAGGAAAAGAGCCAAAACATAAATGAATATATAGTGGATGATTCTACATGTATAAATGTCAAGAAATGTGTTCCATTTAGGGAATTGTAAAGATAGCATGAAGGAGGCTTTTGGAATCTAAAAATATTCTATCTCTTGAATTATTAGGTTACCTATACAAATGTATTCACTTTGTAACCATTCATGATGATGTTCTTTATACACACACACACACACATATTACATATATGTATGGTTTTACATTATATATATATATAGTCAATCATATGTATTATATAATTACATAGAGTTATAATAAAATATTTCCAAAAAATATAACACAGACATTATACTTAGTTTTGACTAATTGTCTTTTCTCCTAGAAAGTTGAAACAAGAGAATGGAACCTGACATTTCCACTTGTATTAGTCATTATAGCAAAGATTATAACCAATGTAAATAGCAAGAGGAAAGAGTGAAAGATAATAAATAGAGAGGGGCACCTGGGCAACTCAGTCAGTTACACTGATCTCAGCTCATGTTTTGATCTCAGAGTTCTGGGTTCAAACCCCATGTTGGGCTTCATGCTGAGCATGGAGCTTACTTAAAACATACATACATACATACATACATACATACATACATACATAAAATGGGGAGGAAGAAATTAAAGGATAATTATTAGAAAATGATAGAGCTGCTTGCAAAAAATTAACATTTTATGAAGTTTGAACTTGTTAAACTAAAAGAATGTTCAAATTATTTATTCATTTCTAAATACAAAATTATAGTTTGTAAAACCACAGTTGCAGAATGGTCAAATCACCCAGATTTCTCTATTTCAAGACTGCTGATCATCTCCACCTTCCAACTGGTTGTTATTATTCAACAGAAATAGTCTTAGCTTCCCACTCTTGCATCCCATGAGCTTAGAACATCTATAGCAATAGCTTTCTGTCTCTCACATAAATGGAAAGACATTACTAGCAGTGCTTGCGTATGGTCTGGTGGCTAGATTGCATCATCAAGTGTGAATATTACTCTGTACTTAGATTCTCTCTTATATCCTCTATCTTTCATTCTTTAGGTTTTCTCAGTGTTGTATGTTGTACCATGAGCAGGAACCCTTGAATTTAAAGCCAGAAGGTACAAGTGAGTAGTTTCTAAAATGAACTTCATTGTAGAGTTGTGGAAGCAGATCCAAAATGACTTCCCCAAAGGCATTATGTTGGTTGGACACAGAGCTAATGTTAATAATTGAGATATTTTTATTCTCTTTCTGTAAGGCTTTTAGGATTTCCCTTATCTCTTTGTCTACTATACACCCATGAAATTTATTCTGGGTTCCTAGCCATAAACTTGTAAACTGGTAGTGATATTGTAATGCCTAGCATTAGACAATATGGAAAACTTAAAATCATTACTAATTTGCTAATCTATAAATATATGCTAAAAATTTGACTACATGCTCAAAAGTATCAAGTATAAATATAAGTATATTAGACCTAATAGAGCTTAGCCAAATGCTAGATTGTAACTGTTTAATTTATTTTACATTATCCCTACTGGCTCGTTAAAGTGGCTTTTTATTTGAGTTCCATACATGTTGCTCTTTAATATATGACTTACTAATGTCACTAGTAATTTATAAGGATAATTTTTTTCTGGGATAAATAGCTGTCCCTATATATTAAATTCAGTGTATTAGTCCCACAGTAATATTTAATGGCAAGAGTAGTACATTTTCTATCTTGATTTTTAAAAGTGGACTAAGCCACTCTAAGTTTCAAAAGAGCATTCTTTTTTTTTCTTCTAGCAGAGAAAAGCAGAGGATGGAAGGTATTGAATGCAAAGCTCAAATAAGTATAAGGCCAGAAATTGCAGAGCTGTTCTTTTGAAGATTCTCGCTTAAAAGGGAGACCAAAGAAGCACTAGTATCAAAGACGTAAAGTTTTAATTGATGCTGTAGGGTATATGGAATTTTTTTCCACAGATAAATTTTAAGGTACACTGAGAAGAAAAATAATGCTTAGATCTTTACACTGAATTTTTAAGTTGACACTGTTTTACAAAAATTAGTAAATTCTGATTACATCTCTTTGAGGTGGGTGAATGTTATTAAACACTGCAGGTGAGAACTGCATTACATCAAGTGATAATAGTTATTGCCATAGTAACATGGACATCACAGGCCCAATACCAAAATCCTTACCAGTGCAAAATGTTCAGTGGTTTTAATGAGAATTCTCTGTGAACCCAGTGTGCCCCATGTGCTCATTTCTTTGGGAAATGTTTGAACTCAGTATTGCTTTATTCTTGTTAACTGTGTGTAGTACAGCCTATGTGAGTCACCCAAAACAGCATGGAGTGATTTAGGCTGATATCGCAAATTACATTTAGACTTTACCATCTGGGTCAAGCAAATGAATTACAAATAAGTCTGGTCCCTAATGAAAGATGATTTTGTCTAACAAAGAATAAAGGCAGGGAAGTCACTTGAACTTGTGCTTTTGTTGACTGCTGTTCAATGAGTACCCCTTTGGTTTCTATGCAATATTAGAAAATATTATCCTGTCATAGCTGGATGAGTGTTTTAACTTTCAGTTAGACCCTCCACTGGAGAATCATCCTTGGACATTTTCATAGAAGTATATACAAGCCATCTTCCCAAAGATATTTAAATTCAAGTACAAAACCACCGATTTTATAAATATTGCAATAATCATCATGAGAAATGCAATCTGGATAATCTGAGCAATAGCACATGATATACCTCTTAAATTTTACATAATTTCTGTTATACGTGATCTATGTTATACATGATCTAATTTATTCATATAGGAAACTATAAAATAGTTAGACCAGCAATCATTTTCAACACAGTTTTGAAAGTACAACTCAGGTCTAATGCCTGGGAAGTAAAACAAACAAAAGACACACATGCACACACACACACAAGAAAAAAATCATGTGATTTGAGATTGGAACAAACTAATAATTGTGTTCAAATCACTGAAACTCTTTCAGTCTCAGCTTCTTTGTCTGTAAATATGGATGATAACAGGTATTTCTAGTTCAAACAGTCCAGACTTACAGTGGCTTGACTTAAAATTTCTTTTTTTTAAATTCATAATGGCACAAAAATGATATACATTCAGTCTAAACTGTACTTAAGATTTTGAATTTTCATCTTTTCCCAGGTTAGTGACATGTAGTAGGATACCCTTTTATGATACTGCATAGTGACAGCAAGCCTCAGCTTCCAGTTGGCCATAGAAACACAAGGGTGTACAACCAATAGTTATAGCCATTCTAGACCAATATGAGCATTCTTTTTTCCACTTTCAATACAATATTCAATAAATTACATGAGGTATTCAATACTTTATTATGAAATATGCTTTGTGTTAGATGATTTTGCCCAACTATAAGCTAATGTAAGTGTTCTAAACATGTTTAAGTTAAGCTAGGCTAAGATATGATGTTTGATAGATGAGGTGTAGTAAATGCATTTCAACTTAGGATATTTTCAACTTACAATGAGTTTATTGGAACTAACCACATCATAAGTTGAGGATTATTTGTATACTTGTAGAGAAAGTTAGTTAAAATGTATTAGTTACTTTTAATTAAAGTCAACCACACAGGTTAAATTTTTGAGGATAACTCAAATAATATTTAATTTTCAAATAGGTAACAGGATATGATATTTAAAAATAAACACTTTAACATACAAATAAGATGGATTTTTTTAACCACAGATTGTTAGTTATTTATGTATTTTTCAAGTATTTTTGTTAAAGATTTTAATAATTTATTTGATACACAGAGCTAGCATGAGCAGGGGTGGAGGAAGGGGCAGAGAGAGAGAAGGAAGCAGTCTCCCTGAAAAACAGGGAGCCCCACACAGGGCTGGCACCTAGGACCCTGAGATCATAACCTGAGCTGAAGGCAGATGCTTAACCAATGGAGCCACCCAGGCGACCCGGCCAAGGCATTTTTTAAAATTTAATTTTATTTATTGTTTGGGATAGATAGATAGTAGTGCAACTGATAGATCCTAGGATGATTCTATTTTTAACTTTTTGAGAAACTTCCATAGTGTTTTCCAGAGTGGCTGCACCACTTTGCTTTCTCACCAATAGTGGAAGAGTGGTCCCTTTTCTCTGCAACCTCCCCAATACCTGTTGCTACTTGTGTCATTCACTTTAGCTATTTTGACAGGTGTGAAGTGATGTTTCCTTGTCTATTTGATTTGTATTTCCCAGATGATGAATAATCTTTTTATGTGCCATGTCTTCTGCCCATTTTTAAGGGATTATTTGTTTTTGGGTGGTGAGTTTTATAAATTCTTTATATATTTTGGACATTTATATATTTATCTAATATGTCATTTGCATATATCTTCTATTCAGTAGGCTGCTTTTCAGTTTTTCTGATTGTTTCCTTTGCTGGAAAGAAACTTTTTATTTTGATGAAGTCTTAATAGTTTATTTTTGCTTTTGTTTCCCTCAATTTAGACAAATCTAGTAAGAAGTGAGTAATCTGATATCAAAAAGATTACTGCCTCTCTTCTCTTCTAGGATTTTATTGGTTCCTTGTTTTACATTCAGGTCTTTCATCCATTTTGAATTCATTTTTGTGTATGCTGTAAAAAAGTGTTCCAGTTTCAATCTTTTGAACGCTTCTGTCTAGTTTTTCCAAAACCGCTTGTTAAAGAGACTTTTTATCCACTGCACATTCTTTGCTGCTTTGTTGAAGATTAACTGAACACTTGTGGGATCATTTCTGGGTTTTCTATTAAGTTCTATTGAGCTATGTGTCTATTTTTGTGCCAGGACTATATTGTCTTGATCACTACAGCTTTATAATGTAACTTAAAGTCTGGAATTGAGATGACTCCACTCTGCTTTTGTTTTTCAATATTGTTTTTGCTATTTGGGATATATTGGGGTTCTATGGTTCTATACAAATTTTAAAACTGTTCTGGCTCTGTGAAAAATGTTGTTGGTATTTTGATAGGGATTGCATTAAATGTGTATATTGCTTTGGATAATATAGACATTTTAACAATATTTGTTCTTCCAATCCATGAGCATGGAAGGTTTTTCCATTTCTTTAAATCATCTTCAGTTACTTTCATCATTATTTTATAGTTTTAAGAGTATAGATCTTTTACCTCTTTGGTTTGGTTTATTCTAGGTATCTTATTGGTTTTGGTGAAGTTGTAAATGAAATTAATTCCTTGATTACTCTCTGCTCTTTAATTATTGATATATAGAAATGCGACACATTTCTGTACATTGATTTTGTATCATTTGACATTATTGAACTCACGTATCAGTTCTAGCAATATTTTGGTAGAGTTGGCTTTTCTATATCGAGTATCAGGTCATCTGGCACATAGTGAAAACTTGACTTCTTCCTTGCTGATTTGGATGTCTTTTATTTATTTTTATTATCTGATTGCTGTAGGTAGGACTTCTAGTACTGTGTTAAATAACAGGGGTGAGAGTGGACATCCCTGTCTTGTTCCTGACTACAGAGGAAAAGCTCTGTTTTTTCCCATTGCAGATATTAGCTGTGGTTTTCCATATGTGGCTTTTATTATGTTGAGGTATGTTCCCTCTATCCCTATGTTGCTGAGGGTTCTGATCATGGATGAATGTTTTACTTTGTCATATGCTTTTCTCTGCATCTATTTAAATGATTTGTGTTGATTCTCTTGCACCTATTGAACCACACTTGCGGCTGAGTAATGAATCACACTTGATCATGATGAATGATTCTTTTAATGTACTGTTGTATTTGATTTGCTAGTATTTTTTTAAAGATTTTATTTATGTATTTGACAGAGAGAGACCACAAGGAGGCAGAGAGGCAGATAGGGGTGGTGAGAAGCAGGCTCTCCAGTGAGCAGAAAGCCCAATGAGGGGCTTGCTCCCAGGACCCTGAGATCATGACCTGACCCAAAGGCAGAGGCTTAACCTACTGAGCCAGCCACGCACCCCTGATTTGCTACTATTTTATTGAAAATTTTTGCATCCATGTTCATCAGGGATATTGGCCTATAATTCTGTTTTTAGAGGACTCTTTGTCTGGTTTTGGTATCAGAGTACTGCTGGCTTCATGGAATGAATTTGGAAGTTTTTCTTCCATTTCTACATTTTGGAATAGTTTGAAAAGAATAGGTATGACTTCTTTAAATATTTGGTAGAATTTGCTTATGAAGCCATCTGGCCCTAGACTTTTGTTTATTGGGAGATTTTTGATTACTGATTCAATTCTTTTACTGGTTATTGATCTTCTCATGTTTTCTATTTCTTTCTGTTTCAGTTTTGGTAGTTTATATGTTTCTAGGAATTTATCTATTTCTTTCAGGTTGTTCAATTTGTTAGCATGTAGATTATCATAATCTCCCAATTGTTTGTATTTCTATAGTATTGGTTGTCATTTCTCCTCTCTCATTTGTGATGATATTTATTTGGGTCCTTTTTCTTTTCTTTTTGATAAGTCTGGCTAAAGGCTTATCAATTTTATTTATTTATTTTTCAAATCACAATTTCCTGGTTTCATGGATCTGTTCTTTTTTAGTTTAGTTTTTTTTTGGGGGGGTTGTGTTTCTATATCATTTATTTCTGCTTTAAATTTTATTATTCCCTTCCTTTTACTGTCTTCCAGCTTTGTGGTTCTTTTGATAGACACTTCAGGTGTAAGTTTAGGTTGTTTATTTGAGATTTTTCTTGTTTGTTAAGGTAAGTCTGTATTGCTATAAACTTTCTTCTTAGGACCGTTTTTGCTGCATCCCCCAAATTTTGGGACCATGATGTTTTCATTTTCAATTTTCCATCTATTTGTTGATTTCTTTTTTGATTTCCTAGTTGTCCCATTCATTGTTGAGTAGCCTGTTTTTGACCTCCAAGTATTTGTGGTCTTTCCAATTGTTTTCTTGTGGCTGACTACAAGCATCATAGTGTTTTGGTCAGAAAATGTGCATGGTATATCAATGTTTTTGTACATTTTGAGGTTTGATTTATGATCTTGTATGTGATCTATTCTAGTACCATGTGCACTTGAAAATATGTTTAATGTGTATTATGCTGTTTTAGGATAAAATATTCTGAATATGTGTAAAATCCTTCTGGGCCATGTGTCATTCAAAGCTATTGCTTCCTTGTTGATTTTCTGCTGAGATGATCTGTCCCATCATGTAAGTTGGGTGTTAAATTCCCCTACTATTATTGTAGTATTATCAATTATTTACTCGATGTTTGTTATTAATTGTTTTATATATTTGTGTGCTTCCATGTTAGGTGTATAAATATTTAAAACTGTTTGTTTTTCTTATTGGATAGTCCCCTTTATAATTATATAATGCCCTTCATCTCTGTTACAGACCCTGGTTTAAAATCTATTTTGTCTGATATAATAAGTATTGCTATTCATGCTTTCTTTTGACATCCATTTGCATGACAAATGTTTCTCTATCCTCTCACTTTTAATCTGCAGGTGTCTTTAGGTCTAAAATGAGTCTCTTGTAGGCAGCATATAGATGGGTCTTTTTTTTCCCCCTTTAATCCATTCTGACACTCTGTCTTTGGGTTAGATTGTTTAGTCCATTGGCATTCCAAGTTATTTGATAGATATGTATTTAGTGCCATTTTATTACTTGTTCTTTCATTGTTTCTGGAGATTTTCTCTGTTCCTTTCTAGTCTTTGTCACTTTTGGTCTCTCTTTTCCACTCAGAGAGTCCCCTTTAATATTGCTTGCAGGGATGGTTTAGTAATCATGAACTACATTAGTTGTTTTTTTTTTTGTTGTTGTTGTTGTTTTTTTCTGGGAAACTCTTTATTTCTCCTTCTGAATGATAGCCTTGCTGGATAGAGTATTGTTGGCTGTAGATTATTCCCATTCAGAATGTTGAATATATCATGCCACTCTCTTCTTTCTTGCCAAGTTTCTGTGGATATATCTGCAGCTAGACTTTGGGTCTTCCCTTGTAAGTTAGAGACATCTTTTGTCTTGCTGCTTTAGGGTATGTTTTTTATTTTTGTTTTGTTTTGTTTTCCTTTATTGTCATATTTTGCAAATTTAATTACAATATGTCTTGGTGTTGACCTTCTTTTGTTGATTTTGGTGAGAGTTCTCTGTGCCATCTGGATCAGGATATCTGTTTCCTTCCCCAGATTAGGAATGCT
Organism: Lontra canadensis; assembly: GCF_010015895.1. Classification (NCBI taxonomy): domain Eukaryota; kingdom Metazoa; phylum Chordata; class Mammalia; order Carnivora; family Mustelidae; genus Lontra; species Lontra canadensis. Next base: position 8,728,705 of record NW_022631064.1, on the reverse strand, counting down.
TTCTGCTATTATTTCTTTAAATAACTTTTCTGCACCCTTCCCTCTCTTTTTCTTCTGGGACAGCTACAATATGAATGTTATTATGTTTGATGGACTCACTGAGTTCCCTAAATCTGTTCTTGTATTCCATAATCCTTTTATTCACTTTTGTTTTATTATTTTCTATTATCTTATCTCCTGCATTATTTTCTATTATCTTATCTCCTATATCTCTTTTTATTCCTCTGCTTCTTCCAGTGTTGTTTCATTGCATCAAGACTGTTTTGAATCTCATTATTGTATTTTTCATTTCTAAGTGATTTTTTTTTAACTTTCATCTCTGTGTTAAGGGCCTCTATGAAGTCTTCCATTCTCTTATCAAGTCCAGTGAGATTGTTGCTTAAAATTTTCCATCAGGCATGTTACTTATATCTATTTTGCTTAGCTCTCTGGTTGTGACCTGATCTTGTTCTTTCATTTCGGATGAATTCCTCTGCCTTGGTATTTTGTCTAAGTCTCTGTGTTCCTCTGCATGTTAGAAAAGCCTATTATGTTTCCTGTTCCTAAGAGCAATGCCCTTATAAAGAAGAGGTCATATAGTTTCCAGGGTCTGATGCTTCAGGGATTGTCTCTGGTGTGTCCTGCATGTACTCTGCTGTTGTGCTTTGGCTGCTCTATCCTTCAGGGCAGTGGTCTGCAGACACTCTCCTTGCCTTTAGTGGGCAGTGTTTGCTCTTTGGCTAGAATGTGGCAAGTTTTAACGAGGTGTGCTCTGGTCTGCTTGTTAAATGAGACCTGATACAATTTCTACCAGAATGAAACCCTATAGAACTCTGATTTTGGACATGATGCAGGCAGGGGTTTCTGTTGGTCTTCTGGGAAAGGAGCCTGTTATGTTGGGACTGAGTCAAATTTAATCAAGAAGGTCAGCATAACCAGAGCACAGGAGAACTTGTAGCAAGTTAGACATTCTATATTGGCACTGTGCTGTGTATTTCAGGTGTCTCTGTTTATGCTGAGGAGCGGGGGCGGGGGGGAATCAAGCCAACCAAGAACTTTGTCCCCAGAGAAAGGTCTCTGTGCCTGCTGTTCTCAGGAAAACACTCTGAGAGGAGCAAATAATCTCCCGTCTCTGGTCCCAGGAATTTTTCAGATTGCTTTTTCCACACTATTTGCCTCCCAGTTGTTTGCCTGCTGTATTTCCAGAAGCAGGGCAATGCCCTGATGGCTCTATCACAGACAAGCCTGCTGACTTTAAATCCAGTCTTCAAACCCTGTTGGTTGTAAGAATTCACGAAAACCCACTCCTTTTATATTCCCAGCCAATGGCTTTAGGCAAGTGTTTTTCTTGTGTGTTTCCCTGTGTACTCTTGATTTTCTCCACCACCAGGAGTCTCTCCCCTCCATAACATCAGAGAGTCATTTCTCCACCAAACCATATCTCTACCCTCCTACCTTCTTTGATATGATATTTTGTCACTCTCTAGTTGTGGAATTTGTTCTGTCAGTCCTCAGTTTAATGTTAAAGGTACTCAAAATGTTTTGATAGTTATTTAGTTGTGCTCCAGGGATGAGACTAGCCAAGGTCCTCCTACTTTTCCACTATCTTACCTTACCTTCTCTTATACCAGATTTTTCAGATGTATTGATGTGAAGGTAAGTTATATAATCAACAAGATGGATTTTAAAAAGAAATGTAGCAAAAATATGGCAGAGACAACATGAAAGGCAATGATAGAAATAATCCAAATATATTAAAATAAAATAAAATTAAGTAAACTAATATCACTAATTTAGATTAAAAAATTCATCCAAATACTATTTATAAGACACACAGTAGAATGGTTAATTTTATATGTCAATTTGGTTTAACCAAAGAATATCCAGGTGTTAGGACAAACATTATTCTTGTTGTCTTCAGTTGTGAAGGTGTTTTTTGGATGAGATGAACATTTAAATTGGCAGACTAAGTAAACCAGATTTCCTCCCTTAACATAGATGGCCTTCATCTATTGAGTTGAATACTGGAATAAAACAAAAATCATTACCCTTCCATAAGCAAGGGGATACTATTTCTGCTGGAGTGCATGAGTTGGATATTGGTCTCTTTCTGCCTCCAGAACTCCAACTGAAGCATTGGCTCTTCTTGAGTATCCAGTCATTAACTTTAGGCCTGGAGCTACATGAGCTCTCCTATGTCTCCAGATTGCTGACTGCAGATCTTGAGACTTCTAGGCTTCCATAATTGTGTGAATTGTGTGTATATATGGAAACATGAATATGTATTTATGTTTCTATATATATGGAAATACATTCTAGGCCATTTTGATTGAACAAAGTTATTAAACTCAAATTAAATAAACTTTATAGCAAAAATAATTATTAAGTTTAAAGAATCAAATTCTAATTAAGTTCATGTTTATATAATCTTCATAATATAACTTCAAATTATATGATATAAAAAGTGACAGGATTAAAAGAGCTATTGACAAAGTAATAAATATAATTGAATAATTCAACACTCATCTCTTCTTAAAATAATAGACTTCAAAGATAAAATATTGCTAAATATGTATAAAATATATGTAATACACCACCTTCAACAATTAGGTAGGAAATGCATATTTACTTTTCTCAAGTATGCATAGACATTTATGAAAGTTTAACATATGGTAGTCTGTAAAGTAAGCATTTACATATTTCAGACAGTTGGTAACATACAGGATACTTGGAGCACCATGTAAATGGCAAAAACTTGTGGAAAAAAATACATATAATGAACACAGCCCAAAAAGTGGAAATTAAGAACATATGGGCTAAAGAAATCATAATAGGTATTAGAGAATAACTAAACTTTAAAATAAGCCAAACACATCATATCAAAATTCCAAGTATATAATTAATAAATAGGCAGAGAACATGAACAGATATATTTTTTTTCTCCCAAAGAGGGTATACAGATGACCAAAAAGATACATGAAAAATGCTCAACATCACGCATCATCAGGGAAATGCAAATCAAAACAATGATAAGACACCACACCATAAGAATGGTTAAAATATAAAGGACACAAAGATACAAGTGTTGGCAAGGATGTGAAGAAAAAGGAGCTCTCCAACACTGTTGATGGGAATGTAAATAGGTGCAGACACTGTGGAAAACAGTATGGAGGTTTCTTAAAATTCAAAATAGAAATATCACATGACCAGCAGTTTTTCTACTGGATATTTGCCCAAAGAAAATGAAAACACTAATTCAAAATGATATATGCATGCTCTGTTACAGCATTATTTACAATAGCCAAAATATGGAAACAAACTCATAGCTCATCAATAAAGGGAAGGATATGAAGGTACAGTATCTATCATCTATCATTTATCTATCTATCTATCTATCTATCTATCTACATAGATATATGTGTATGTATGCAGCCATAAAAAGGATGAGATCAGGCTATTTGTGAGAATATGAATGGACCTAGTGGGTATTATGCTAAGTGAAATTAATCAGCCTAGGAAAGACAAATATCATATGATCTCACCCATATATGAAATCTTAAAAAAAAAAAAAAAAGGGATTAACCAAACAGAAAAGCAGAAATAGACCCATCAACACAGGGAACAAACTGATGGTTGCCAGAGGGGAATGTGGTTGGAAAAATAAGCAAAATGCGTGATGGGGAGTGGGACATAAAAGCTTCCAGTTAGACGGTAGCTATACTTATGTTGAGTAAGTATAATGTTTAAAGTTGTCAAATTGCCATGCCATATACCTGAAATTAATATAACATTGTGTAATAACTGCACTCAAACAAACAAAAATAATCATAAAAAATTGTGGGATATAGATAGAACAGTAAACCTATCCTAAAATTCTTACATTATTAAAAAAGTAAAAATAAATATTTATAAGCTCATAATTCAACTTAAGAAGACAGGAAGAGATCCACCAAATTAAAAAAAAAAGGAGAAAGATAAATAACCAAAATTAGATTTTAATACAATCAAATTAAAAGATATGATAGAGATCAGCAGAGCCAAAAGATGGTTCTATGAAAAAGGTAGTAACTTAAACAAGTAGCTTACAAAATATATTAAGGAAAGAAAAAAAAAAAAAGAGAGAGAAAAGAAAATCAATAATGGTGGGAACAAAAAAAAAGTGCATAATTAAAAAAAGTAGGAATTCTTAAAAGTAAGATAGTACTTTAAACATAACATTATGTTTATAAAGCCAATGAATTTGTTTGTGTATATGAAATGATATTTCTCCCCAAAATATATCTCACAAATATAAACAAAAAGACAAAAATAGCCTTCAGTTAAAAAACAAGAGCAAGAGGCGCCTGGGTGGCTCAGTGAGTTAAAGCCTCTGCCTTCGGCTCAGGTCATGATCCCAAGGTCCTGGGATCGAGCCCCACATAAGGCTCTCTGGTCAGCGGGGAGCCTGCTTCCCTCTCTCTCTGCCTGCCTCTCTGCCTAGTTGTGATTTCTGTTAAATAAATAAATAAAATCTTAGAAAAAAAAAAAAAGAGCAAAACCAAAAAAAAAAAAAATCTGCAAACTCTATTTAGTTCTTTAGTTTTTAGTATTGCTTGGAGGACTCAGAATAAAATTATTACATATGTATATAATGAATAAGGAATATAAACATTGTGAGTATATTATGAAAAAAATGTCTTTTGTGTACTTTTATTATTTTTTAAATTTCAGTGTTATAAATTAAAGGCTGTCACATAAAGGGAAGCTAGACAGATGACAAATAAATTTAATGCATTAGGAGGGAACAGGATGGCAGGAAAGTAGGAGGAGGCGCCTTTTCAACCTGTACGTTAAAGTGAGCTGATTACCTACCAAAGAACTCCAATCACCCATGAAATCAGCCTGAGATCAGAATTATACACATCTGGATCTCTACAGGGGCAGAAGACGCCAGTGGGCAGGTAAAGCAGAGTGGGAAAGGCAGACTGATATTGGAAGATAAACAAAAGGGGGAGGGAGCCACCAGCGGGGACCGGTTGGAAAGTAATACCCCTAATACGAGCGAGAGTGCCCTGCGTCTGGGGACCAGCATTAACTTGGAGACTGGTTGAAAGCACTCCAAAAGAGCAAAAGATTTCGGGGGGACATTGTGGGAATCGGGGCGGCTAGGGACAGGGGCTTAAGTCCCAGGTCCCAGGACAGCCTCCCCTGGCGCTGAGCCAGAGAGTGTGGTGGAGAAACCAGCTCTTGGTCCCTGAGCAGCCAGTGCGCCCAAGATTGCATGGGTTCCGGCCCCTGTGAGGGGATGGGAGCCACGCCAGACAGTAGAACCTGTGAGCCCTGCTACAGAGCCTGAGATGCGCATGCCCCTCATCCTCCCCTGAGAGAGGTACAAAGGCCCAGCCTGCGCTCTTTGACACGCGCCATTGTTTCAGAGCCTAAGATGGGCCCCCCAAACTCTCCCCTGAGAGAGCTGTGTGAAGGCCCAGCCTGGTGCTTTCGGACCTGCACCCTGTTCTCAGAGCCTGAGACGCGCTTGCGACCTACAGCCTCCCCTGAAAGAGGTGCGCACAAGCCGGGCGCTCTTAGACCCAGAAAGACCAGGCACTCCCAGCCTGGGCCAGCAGGAAAATCTCAGTGTGTGATCGCTGCTTGGAACCTCTCTGATGGTCTGGAGCTGCCCAAACAGCTGCCGCTGCTTTGGTTTTGGGTACAAGCAGAAGATCCTGCATCCCCAGGGACCACGACTCAGAACCTGCTCTGCCAGCGGCCAATGGGGGATTTATACGGGCTCTGCAACACCCACAGAAGAACAGACTGAGGCTTCTCTCTGAGAGGGAGATCAGGGTGCAGTGTGCTTTCCTCTAAACCTACAAAAACCTCAAAAGCGGTCAAGGCGAGAGGAAAAAAAAAAAAAAAAGTGAACAAACATAAAAACCTCCAGAGAACAAAAGCCTGAAAAAACCGGTTTCCTCAGAGCCCACGCCCTTGAGGGGGACTGGAGGACGTAACTCAGGGAACATCATTGACTGAAAACCCACGTGGCAGGCCCCTCCCCCAGAAAACCAACCAGGAAAGAAAAAAAAAAAAAAAAGACTACAAGAGAACCACCACCACTACTTCATAGGACAACTTTTATTTTTTATTTATTCCCACTATTCTGGCTCATTTTTTTTATATAGCTAATTTTTTAACCTATTTACCATCACAGCGAGCTGTCCAGTACATCAAATTCCATAATAACCTTCTAACCTGAACTTTTTGATACATACACCTGTGTTTTTCTTTTGCATTAGTATTTTTTGAATTTTTTTTTAATTTTAGTTTAGTTTAGTCTAGTTTATTCCTTTTTTAATTTTTATTTTCTAATATTCATATAGAGTTAAACTTCAAAGTAATCCCCTTTCCCCAATCAATACTACCCCTATAGGTAAAAAAATTTTTAATCCCCCTCTAGCCTAGGAAAGTTGAGTCCTTTAACAAAGATATCAAGATACATCCAGGAAGAATCAAAACAACCTTCCTTGCCCACACTGAGAATTTATAACCACTCTCCCATCTTTTTCTTCCACCAGTGTTTCTGTGTTTTTGTGTTTGTCCTGATAGTATATAAATCTTACACTTGGGGTTCTTTTCAACAAGGCTCTTCCTTTATTTGCATATATATATATTTTTCTTTTCTCTTGTCATATACTTTTATCAGTCTTTTTGTTTGTCTGTTTTTGTGTGTATACCTCATAAATCTTACCTTGGGGCCCATTTGGGCTGAACCTTCTCTTTCATCTTCCCTTTCTTTCCTGTCTCTCTCTCTCTCTCTCTCTTTTTTTTTCTTTTTCTTTTCTTTTTTCTCTCATTTGGGTGGGGAATCCTGATTGCTCAGAAGTGTTCCAGGGTGCACCCAGACTGCACCACGGTCAATAAAACCAGCTACATCTGTTCAGTCATCTCTCACCAAAATGACTAGGAGGAGGAATGCCCAATAGAAGAAAAATACAGAGGATGGACCTTCTGCAACAGAGCTAACGGCTATCAACATAGACAATATGTCGGAAAGAGAATTCAGGCTAACAATTTTCCAGGCAATAGCTAGGTTGGAGAAAGCCAAGGATGACCAAACAGAATTGATTAGGGCCGAGCTGAAAGCGACCAGACAGTATGTTCACAATGTTAGGGCAGAGCTAAAAGCTACCAGGGCTGAGGTTCACAATGCTCTCAATGAGTTCCAATCTAATCTAAATTCTCTCAAAGCTAGGGCAACTGAGACAGAAGACAGAATTAGTCATCTGGAGGACAAAGAGATAGAGAGAAAGGATCAAAAGGAAGCCTGGAACAAACAGCTTAGAAACCATGAAAACAGAATCAGGGAAATAAATGACACCATGAAACATTCCAACGTCAGAATTATTGGAATCTCTGAAGGGGAGGAGAAAGAAAGAAGTCTAGAAGACATAGTGGAACAAGTTCTTCATGAAAATTTTCCCAATCTCGTGAACGGAACCAGCGTTCATGTATTAGAGGCCGAACCATCTCCACCCAAGATTATAGATTCCAGAAAAACATCAAGGCACCTGATAGTCAAATTGAGGAATCATAATTGTAGGTATAATCTCTTGAAAGCCGCTAGGACAAAGAGGCTCCTTACTTACAGAGGAAAGCCCATCAGAATAACATCAGACCTGTCCACAGAGACCTTGCAAGCCACAAAGGGCTGGCAAGATATATTCAGGGTACTAAATGAGAAGAACATGCAGCCAAGAATACTTTATCCAGCAAGACTGACATTCAAAATGGATGGAGAGAGAAAGAGTTTCCAAGACCGGAAAGGCTTAAAAGACTATGCAACCACCAAGGCAACACTGCAGAAAATATTAAGGGGGGGTTCTATAAAAGAGGAAAAATCCTAAGAATAGCATTGAACAGAAATATAGAGACAATCTACAGAAAGAAAGACGTCAAAGGTAACACGATGTCAATAAAAACGTACCTATCAATAATCACTCTCAATGTGAATGGCCTAAATACGCCCATAAAACGGCACAGGGCTGCAGATTGGATAAAACGACAGGACCCATCCATATGTTGTCTACAAGAGACCCATTTTGAACCTAAAGATACACCCAGACTGAAAGTGAAGGGATGGAGAAGCATCTTTCATGCCAATGGGCCTCAAAAGAAGGCTGGGGTAGCGATTCTCATATCAGATAAATTAGATTTTAAACTAAAGACTGTAGTCAGAGATACAGAAGGACACTACATCATTCTTAAAGGGACTATCCACCAAGATGATCTAACAATTGTAAATATCTATGCCCCCAATATGGGAGCAGCCAATTACATAAGAAAACTGTTAATCAAGATAAAGAGTCATATTGATATGAATACATTAATAGTAGGAGATCTTAACATGCCTCTCTCAGAAATAGACAGATCATCGAAGAATAAAATCAATAAAGAAAGAAGAGCATTGAATGACACATTGGACCAGATGGACCTCATAGATATATACAGAACATTCCACCCTAAAACAACAGAATACTCATTCTTCTCAAGTGCACATAGAACCTTCTCAAGAATAGACCACATACTGGGTCACAAATCAGGACTCAACCGATATCAAAAGACAGATTATTCCCTGCATATCCTCAGATCACAATGCTTTGAAACTGGAGCTCAATCACAAGGAAAAGTTCTGAAGGAACTCAAACACCTGGAAGCTAAAGACCACCTTGCTTAAGAATGCTTGGATCAACCAGGAGATCAAAGAAGAACTGAAACAATTCATGGAAACCAATGAGAATGAAGACACTTAGGTCCAAAACCTATGGGATACAGCCAAGGCTGTCCTAAGGGGGAAATACATAGCCACCCAAGCCTCCCTCAAAAAAATTGAAAAATCCAGAATACGCCAGCTGTCTCTACACCTTAAAGAACTGGAGAATCAACAACAAATCAAACCAACTCCATACATAAGAAGTGAAATAATCAAGATTAGAGCTGAGATCAATGAGGTAGAAACCAGAGATACAGTAGAACGTATCAAAGAAACTAGAAGCTGGTTTTTTTGAAAGAAACAATAAGATCGATAAACCATTGGCCACACTAATCCAAAAGAAAAGAGAGAAAACCCAAATTAATAAAATTATGAATGAAAAGGGAGGGATCACAACTAACACCAAGGAAATAGAAACAATCATCAGGAGTTTTTATCAACAGTTATATGCCAATAAGCTAAGCAACCTAGATGAAATGGATGCATTCCTGGAAAACTATAAACTCCCCAAATTGAACCAGGAAGAAATCGACAACCTAAATAGACCGATATCTAGTAACGAGATTGAAGAACTGATCAAAAACCTCCCAAAACACAAGAGCCAGGACCTGACGGATTCCCTGGGGAATTCTACCAAACTTTCAAAGAAGACATAACACCTATTCTCCTGAAGCTGTTTCAAAAAATTGAAGCAGAAGGAAAACTTCCAGACTCTTTCTGTGAAGCCAGCATTTATTTTCTGGGGATCAATTACCCTGATCCCCAAACCAGGCAAAGACCCTGCCAAAAAGGAGAAATTCAGACCAATATCACTGATGAATATGGATGCTAAGATTCTGAACAAGATCCTAGCAAACAGGATCCAACAGCACATTAAAAAGATTATCCACCATGACCAGGTGGGATTCATTCCTGGGCTACAAGGATGGTTCAACATTCACAAATCAATCAATGTGATAGAGCAAATTAATAAGAAAAGAGAGAAGAACCACATGGTCCTCTCAATTGATGCAGAAAAAGCATTTGACAAAATCCAGCGGCCGTTCCTGATTAAAACGCTTCAGAGTATAGGGATAGAGGGAACATTCCTGAACTTCATAAAATCTATCTGTGAAAGACCCACAGCAAATATCATCCTCAATGGGAAAAAGCTTGCAACCTTCCCATCGAGATCAGGAACACAACAAGGATGCCCACTCTCACCACTCTTGTTAAACATAGTATTAGAAATCCTAGCAACAGCAATCAGACAACAAAGAGAAATAAAAGGTATCCAAATTGGCAATGAAGAAGTCAAACTCTCTCTCTTCGCAGATGATATGATTCTTTATATGGAAAACCCAAAAGACTCCACCCCCAAACTACTAGAACTCATACAGCAATTCAGTTTTTGTAGGTTTAGAGGAAAGCAAACTGCACCCTGATCTCCCTCTCAGAGAGAAGCCTCAGTCTGTTCTTCTGTGGGTGTTGCAGAGCCCATATAAATCCCCCCTTGGCCGCTGGCAGAGCAGGTTCTGAGTCGCGGTCCCTGGGGACGCAGGATCTTCTGCTGCAGCTGTTTGGGCAGCTCCAGACCATCAGAGAGGTTCCGAGCAGCGATCACACACTGAGATTTTCCTGCTGGCCCAGGCTGGGAGTGCCTGGTCTTTCTGGGTCTAAGAGCGCCCGGTTTGCTCGCACCTTTTTCATGGGAGGCTGTGGGTCGCGTGCGCGTCTCAGGCTCTGAGAACAGGGTGCAGGTCTGAAAGCACCAGGCTGGGCCTTCATGCACCTCTCTCAGGGGAGAGTTTGGGGGGCCTGTCTTAGGCTCTGAAACAATGGCGCGTGTAAAGAGCGCAGGCTGGGCCTTTGTACCTCTCTCAGGGGAGGATGAGGGGCATGCGCATCTCAGGCTCTGTAGCAGGGCTCACAGGTTCTGCCATCCGGCGTGGCTCCCATCCCCTCACAGGGGCCAGAACCCATGCAATTTTGGGCGCGCTGGCAGCTCAGGGACCAAGACCTGGTTTCTCCACCACACTCTGGCTCAGCGCCAGGGGAGGCTGTCCTGGGACCTGGGACTTAAGCCCCTGTCCCTAGCCGCCCCGATTCCCACAATGTCCCCCCGAAATCTTTTGCTCTTTTGGAGTGCTTTCAACCAGTCTCCAAGTTAATGCTGGTCCCCAGACGCAGGGCACTCTCGCTCGTATTAGGGGTATTACTTTCCAACCGGTCCCCGCTGGTGGCTCCCTCCCCCTTTTGTTTATCTTCCAATATCAGTCTGCCTTTCCCACTCTGCTTTACCTGCCCACTGGCATCTTCTGCCCCTGTAGAGAGCCAGATGTGTATAATTCTGATCTCAGGCTGATTTCATGGGTGATTGGAGTTCTTTGGTAGGTAATCAGCTCACTTTAGGGTACAGGTAGAAAAGGCACCTCCTCCTACTTCCCTGCCATCTTGTCCCCTCCTCCACAAAGTAAATTTCAAAGAAAGAATAATTTGGTGAGAACCAAACATAAAAATGAAATTTTTAAAGATTTTATTCATTTATTTGAAAGATAGAAGAGAAAGAGATCATGAGCTGGGGAGTAGGGGAGCATAGGGAGAGGTTGAGGAAGAAGCAGACTCCCTGGTGAGCAGGGATCCTGATGTGGGCTTGAGCTCAGACCCTAGGATCATGTCCTGAGCCTAAGACAGACACTTAACTAACTGAGACACCCAAGCATCCCAAAAGGAATTTTTTTAAAAAGGAATATTTAATAAATTGGAAACACATAGAAAATTTCAAAGCTCTGCTTTCAATATGCTGTAGGATATACACACACATACACAATCACACACACCATTTCATCACCTATGTTTGCATGATTTTTGACTACAGAGTAGAATAGGGACTATAGAAGGAGTATATTCAAGGTTTTCTAACCACTTGGAAAAGAGTAAACAAAAAAAATCTCACTGGGTCACAAAATTAGAAAAATAAAATAAAATATATATAAAGGAGTGAGTAGAGAGAGAAAACTGTTGAGAGATCCATGAGAAAATCAAACAAGTCCTTATGGCAAACTCTCCTCAGACTGCAGAGAGTGCCTGAGGGTCCCAAAGATTCTTCCTGTTGTCTTAATGTATAAGGAAAAATAAACCAAGGCTGTTTGTGAAGTTACATGAAAAAAAGAAAGACAAGCAATCAAGACTATTTGAAACTATGATATAGGTTAATAAAGTGCTTAATTTTGCTCCAATGAATATGATTTAGTAAATTTAATATGTAAAGTTTTAGAAGATACAGCTTTTTTCAAAAAATATACTTATACTTTTGGATGATATGTTTTCTTTATTACTTCAAGTTATCTAATTTCTTTTTTTAAGTTATCAAATTGCTATAATAAATATGTATTTTTGTAGAATATGATACAGCATACTTTAAGAAGAGATCTAGTAGTGGTGAACTAGAAAACCTAGGGATCATTGCCTAAAGATTGAAATTTATACCCTCCTACATGAAAGTCATAGTGAACTTGCTTTTTCTTCCATATCAGCCTTGAGCTTTTGTGACTATATCATTTAAATGTGATTAATATAAAGATATTGTATATATTCATCAAATAATGCACATTCAAGGGAATATAGCTATAATACTATACTGAAATAATTCTTGTGTGTCACTTTCTTGCTGTTTTACTTTGTATTATTTTCAAATGCATCCAATGCACATTAAGGACATGTTATGTTTCCCTTGTTATAAATAGATATTATTTATTTTATATTTAATATTTATGGTGTCAGTCCATTATGTCACCTTACATAAATACTTAGAATATCTCTATGTACAGTGGGACTCACAGCTGGTTCTTCTCTAATTCTTATAAAACTAAAATCATGGTATTGGCAAGACCACCTTTCTTTCTTCTGCAGAAGAATTTGCTTCCAAGCTAGCTCATTCAGTTTGTTGGCAGAACTCAGAAATTTTCAATGTGAAGTTGAAAGACTGAGATCTCCATTTCCTTTCTGGCTTTCAGCCATGGGCTGACTTCAGCTCCTACAAGATGCCTCCCACTCCTTGCATGTGACCCTCTCCTTCACAGAACCAGCTATGGTACTTGGAACCAATCTGACTAGTGCAATTTCCTTAACTCGTCTGTCTGCTGTGTCTTGCCATACTTTTCTGCTATATTTTACTGATTTCTTCCTTTTCTAGCTGCTTTTAGAGCTTCACATGATTAGGTTGAACCCACTTGTAGTGGCCAGGCCACTCTCCCTGTTGTAAGGTGCTTAAACCTAATTACACCTGAAAAGTCCCTTCACCATGTAAAGTATTTTCACAACTTCTTCAAATCAAGCCACAGACATCTTTTTCAAAAGTTAACTACCTACTATCAAGAATACCCAAACCCACAAATGTCAAATTACTTATTTAAAACAAGATTTCTGAAAGATTTTGAGGCATCTATGTTTCTTTCTTTCTCTCTCTCTCTCTCTCTCTCTTTTTTTTAAATCAAAATAAGCTTGTCACAAAATAGCAGATGTTATATATTACTATATTTATTTTTAGGTGGCAACATATCATTGGCAAGTCCAAGAATCATAAAAATGTACTAACTATTTGGTCATTCATTGTGTGTATCTCATGAGTTGATACTGAGTCCTGTTTCCCAGGGAAGAAATGGGTGAAGACGTATTATTCCACTATTTTCTGTTCAGTCAAATACCAAGTTCATAAACATTCTGAATCCATCTGATACCTTGTAACAAGTTCTACAGATTTTTGAATATAACTATACTACTTTACAGCAATGGTTTAAAGAAAGTCGGGCACCTGTGTGGCTCAGTGAGTTAAGCCTCTGCCTTCAGCTCAGGTCATGATCCCAGGGACCTGGGATCAAGTCCTGCATTGGGCTCTCTGCTCAGCAGAGAGCCTGCTACCCTCCCCCAACTCTGTCTCTCTGCCTACTTGTGATCTCTCTCTCTCTGTCAAATAAATAAATAAATAAATAAATAAATAGATAGATAAATAAATAAGAAAGTCATTTAGCAATTTGCTCATGTTCAAATTTTTAGCATTTGTTTGCTTCACAGGTAATTATTGAAAAGCTACTTTCTATTACACTGTTTTTAAATTGTGATCATGTGGCATAGAGCTAATCAAAATTGCACAATACTTTATTAAAATCATATATATTTTAATCTGAATGATAATCTCAGCAGGAAGATAATAATCAGATAATAAATATTCTGATGATATGTAATAAGCAGAAAAATAGGAATTTTGCTTTGCTATATCTTTTGTTATGCAGTTATTGCTGTTGCTGCTTTTGAGTGTGAGAATAGAAGATTCAGTAGCATACAACTCTTTATGGAAGAAAATTGGGACAATCCAAGAGAAATAGCCCATATATTATGGCTGATGAGAATATTAAGTTTAGATGAAAGGAAAGTTGGAATGTGCATATAAACTTATAAGCAAAAAGAGCCATTAACTAGGAACATTTCTGAGATAATGTATTTTACCACATTTCTGAGACAACGTACTTTACCACAGATTAAAAATATCTGCTTCACTTATCTAAATTCTCAGAATTCTGAGTAAATTGTTGAGCTCCTAGGAAAATCCTAAAGATGCTTAAACTCTAGCATTTATCACCATGAAATTCCTTTAGAGGGCTTCCAGTGTGCAAATTGCAATACTCTTCTTGTAATCAGTTTCACGCACTGGCCTCAGTGGAATGTGCCACACCAGTCTTTTTGGTCACTGGCCAATGAAAGAGCCAAAATTAATGCTTACCTAAGAGGAAAGAAAATAATGATTCCCCAGACACTTGGACTTTATTATTAAAATTCCATTCTTTCTCTTTTAGAATTTTTGAAAGCCAGGGGTGCCTGGGTGTCTCAGTGGGTTAAGCCTATGCCTTTGGCTTTTGTCATGGTCTCAGGGTCTTGGGATTGGGCCCCACACTGGGCTCTCTGCTCAGCAGGGAGCCTGCTTCCCTCTCTCTCTCTCTGCCTGCTTCTCTGCCTACTTGCAATCTCTTGCTCTCTGTCAAATAAATAAAATTTAAAAAAAAAAAAAGAATTTTAGAAGACTAAAAGCACAACATTTAAATTTAGTTGATATATATCAGGACTAGTAAATTATGAGCATTTATGACTTCTATATGTTTCCATTTTTATACTATGAGAAATACATATAATTTCCCAAATCAATATATTATTTTTTAAAGATTTTATTTATTTATTTGACAGAGATCACAAGTAGGTGGGGGGAGGGGGAAGCAGGCCCCCCGATGAGCAGAGAGCCTGATGTGGGGCTCAATCCCAGGACCCTGGGATCATGACCCAATCTGAAAGCAAAGGCTTTAACCCACTGAGCCACCCAGGTACTCCCCAACTCAGTATATCCTTTTTGTTATCTCATGGAAGCCTTAATTCAGAGAAGGGAATAAATAAAGGAATAGAGAGAGGAAATTCTTCTCTGAATCATAGTAGTTCATTTCATTATATGATTTAGCTTCTGTTAACACAAATTTATTGTGTTATGATCAAAGATTAAGTGATGACATATTAAGTATCTCCCCAAAGAGAATTCCTTAAAATAATGGCAACAATCAATATAAAAGTTCATTTTTCATATAGTTTGCATAGGTTTGTGATTGCAATTGAGTGTCTTACAAAAAGATGCCTAATAGACATTAAATTTTGTTATTTTTAAAATCTTTCTTAGACGTTCAAATTTCTTCATTTTCAGTTTCATTATCACTGAGAAAGTTTTCCCTTAGTAAAATGGGAATAAGGGATCTTAAAAATTGTTTTGAATATTCAATTTATCTTGGCAAGATTACTTTGGAGTGACAGAGGAGAGCATCCCTTAGGAAAGCACTAAATATTAGAATTAATCCCAGTTGTTCTGAGTGAAGATTAAATAATCAGATCTTTTGTGTTTTGATGAGGACAAGACCAACCAAACTAAATTGACCCTACTCACTCGCCCCAAGAACCAAGCAAACAAATAGCATCAACAGTAAATAATTCTCATGCTATAATGTAATTTAATAGGAAGGACGGAAGGGTGTACTGAGTGGTTAATTGTTCTAAAAAGCCTTATTTAGGGGCACTTGGGTGGCTGTTGGTTAAGTGTCTGACTTCAACTCAGGTCATGATCTCTGGGTCCCAGGATAGAGTCCTTCATAGAGCTCCACACTCAGCTGGGAATCTACTTCTTCCACTCCCTCTCCACCTCCCCCTGCTAGTGTGCACTTGTGTGCTCTCTCTCTCTCTCAAATAAATAAATAAATAAATAAATAAATAAATAAAGTCGTTAAAAAAATAATAAAAGGCCTTATTTAATAGCCTGGATTTAGATTTCACCTCAAGATGTAGTTTGTAGATTTCAAAAAAGACATGATTTATGGGGCATCTGACTGGCTCAGTGAGTTAAGGGTCTGATTTTGTCTCCAGTCATGATCTCAGATTGCTGAGATCAATCCCCATGTGGAGATCGCTGCTCCACTGGGAGTCTGCTTCTTCCTCTCCCTCTGCCCTTCCCCCCCACTTGTGCTTTCTTTCTCTCTCAAATAAGTAAAAACTTAAAAAAAAAAAAAAACAGAAACAAACAAGCAGAAAGAACAAAAAACCCCCCAAAACATAAGGTCGTATATTGATAAGTTGACAAAAAGTTGTGTCCAGAGTTCATGGGAACCTAGTTCTTCATTTCTTCTAGGATCAATATTTTAGTACTTGCTAATTCAGTGTTCAAGCCAACTTTATAGAATATAATTACAGCAAACCATGAAGTTTGACTGTGTATATGTTTTTATACTATATTTTTAGGTATAATTTTCATACAGTAAAAATATCTTGATCTTAAAAAATATAATTCAGTAAGTCTTGACAGTGATATGCTATTTGTCCACTCTACAAAAACTACATATGTATATGAGTAGATATATTCACCATAGAATATGCTCTTGTGTTTCATTTTGGTCGATTTTTTGTAGGATAATTCTGTCACTGAATACTATTTCTACCTCTTTTTGGAATTCAGCAATGAGCACATACATTTTGTATTCTTTATCTGTTTTGTTGCACAAAGCATGTTGGTTTGTGATTCACCCATGTCCTTGTATATATAAATAGTTCAGTCCTTTTTTTATCAATAGTAGTCCATTACATTAATGTGTTGCAAAAATGTTGTGCCTTATTAATGACTATTTAGTTTGTACGAAATTACTTACCATTTTTATTTGAAATTCTTGTAGACTAATTATTTTGAGCAATTTCCATGAATCATTACTCAATTCTATTGTGTGTGAATGTGTGTGTGTGTGTGTCCAGTGTTAGTTCAGGTATTTTTGTACATATTTTATTTTTTGCTATTAACTCATAGCTCTGTATATGCTAAATATGTCCTCTAAGAGATGTATGTATTGTTAATATTTTGATCCAAATTATTGCATACATCATCTTCTTCATGAAGTCTTTTGATAAAAAGAAATTACCAAATTTTATTAAGTTTAGTTTCACAATTTTTTTAAAGTTTATAGTATTTTTTTATTATTATTATTATTTTAATTTTATTTTTTATAAACATATATTTTTATCCCCAGGGGTACAGGTCTGTGAATCGCCAGGTTTACACACTTCACAGCACTCACCATAGCACATACCCTCCCCAATGTCCATAACCCCACCACCCCTCTCCCAACCCCCCTCCCCCCATCAACCCTCCAGTTTGTTTTGTGAGATTAAGAGTCACTTATGGTTTGTCTCCCTCCCAATCCCATCTTGTTTCATTTACTCCTCTCCTACCCCCTTAAGCCCCATGTTGCATCTCCTCTCCCTCATATCAGGGAGATCATATGATAGTTGTCTTTCTCCGATTGACTTATTTCACTAAGCATGATACCCTCTAGTTCCACCCACGTCATCGCAAATGGCAAGATTTCATTTCTTTTGATGGCTGCATAGTATTCCATTGTGTATATATACCACATCTTCTTTATCCATTCGTCTGTTGATAGACATCTAGGTTCTTTCCATAGTTTGGCTATTGTAGACATTGCTGCTATAAACATTCAGGTGCACGTGCCTCTTCGGATCACTACATTTGTATCTTTAGGGTAAATACCCAGCAGTGCAATTGCTGGGTCATAGGGTAGTTCTATTTTCAACAGTTTGAGGAACCTCCAAGCTGTTTTTCAGAATGGTGGCACCAGCTTGCATTCCCAACAGGGTAGGAGGGATCCCCTTTCTCCGCATCCTCACCAGCATCTGTCATTTCCTGACTTGTTAATTTTAGCCATTCTGACTGGTGTGAGGTGATAGCTCATTGTGGTTTTGATTTGTATTTCCCTGATGCCAAGTGATATGGAGCACTTTTTCATGTGTCTGTTGGCCATCTGGATGTCTTCTTTGCAGAAATGTCTGTTCATATTTTCTGTCCATTTCTTGACTAGATTATTTGTTCTTTGGGTGTTGAGTTTGCTAAGTTCTTTATAGATTTTGGACACTAGCCCTTTATCTGATATGTCGTTTGCAAATATCTTCTCCCATTCTGTCAGTTGTCTTTTGGTTTTGTTAACTGTTTCCTTTGCTGTGCAAAAGCTTTTGATCTTGATGAAATCCCAATAGTTCATTTTTGCCTTTGCTTCCCTTGCCTTTGGCGATGTTCCTAGGAAGATGTTGCTGCAGCTGAGGTCAAAGAGGTTGCTGCCTGTGTTCTCCTCAAGGATTTGGATGGATTCCTTTCTCACATTGAGGTCCTTCATCCATTTTGAGTCTATTTTCATGTGTGGTGTAGGGAAATGGTCCAATTTCATTTTTCTGCATGTGGCTGTCCAATTTTCCCAACACCATTTATTGAAGAGGCTGTCTTTTTTCCATTGGACATTCTTTCCTGCTTTGTCGAAGATTAGTTGACCATAGAGTTGAGCGTCTATTTCTGGGCTCTCTATTCTGTTCCATTTATCTATGTGTCTGTTTTTGTGCCAGTACCATGCTGTCTTGATGATGACAGCTTTGTAATAGAGCTTGAAGTCCGGAATTGTGATGACACCAACTTTGGCTTTCTTTTTGAATATTCCTTTGGCTATTCGAGGTCTTTTCTGGTTCCATATACATTTTAGGATTATTTGTTCCATTTCTTTGAAAAAAATGGATGGTACTTTGATAGGAATTGCATTAAATGTGTAGATTGCTTTAGGTAGCATAGACATTTTCACAATATTTATTCTTCCAATCCAAGAGCATGGAACATTTTTCCATTTCTTAGTGTCTTCCTCAATTTCTTTCTTGAGTACTTTATAGTTTTCTGTGTAAGGATTCTTAGTCTCTTTAGTTAGGTTTATTCCTAGGTATCTTATAGTTTTGGGTGCAATTGTAAATGGGATGGACTCCTTAATTTCTCTTTCTTCTGTCTTGTTGTTGGTGTAGAGAAATGCAACTGATTTCTGTGCATTGATTTTATATCCTGACACTTTACTGAATTCCTGTACAAGTTCTAGCATTTTGGAGTGGAGTCTTTTGGGTTTTCCACATATAGTATCATATCATCTGCAAAGAGTGATAGTTTGACTTCTTCTTTGCCGGTTTGGATGCCTTTAATTTCCTTTTGTTGTCTGATTGCTGAGGCTAGGACTTCTAGTACTATGTTGAATAGCAGTGGTGATAATGGACATCCCTGCCGTGTTCCTGACCTTAGCGGGAAAGGTTTCAGTTTTTCTCCATTGAGAATGATATTTGCGATGGGTTTTTCATAGATGGCTTTGATAATATTGAGGTATGTACCCTCTATCCCTACTCTTTGAAGTTTTGATCAGGTAGGGATGCTGTACTTTGTCAAATGCTTTTTCAGCATCTCTTGAGAGTATCATATGGTTCTTGTTCTTTCTTTTATTAATGTGTTGCATCACATTGATTAATTTGCGGATGTTGAACCAACCTTGCAGCCCTGGAATAAATCCCACTTGGTCGTGGTGAATAATCCTTTTAATGTACTGTTGAATCCTATTGGCTAGTATTTTGGTGAGAATTTTTGCATCTGTGTTCATCAAGGATATTGGTCTGTAGTTCTCTTTTTTGGTGGGACCCTTGTCTGGTTTTGGGATCAAGGTGATGCTGGCCTCATAAAATGAGTTTGGAAGTTTTCCTTCCATTTCTATTTTTTGGAACAGTTTCAGGAGAATAGGTATTAATTATTCTTTAAATGTTTGGTAGAATTCCCCCCGGGAAGCCATCTGGCCCTGGACTTTTGTTTGTTTGGAGATTTTTGATGACTGTTTCAATCTCCTTACTGGTTATGGATCTGTTCAGGTTTTCTATTTCTTCCTGGTTCAGTTTTGGTAGTTTATATGTCTCTAGGAATGCATCCATTTCTTCCAGATTGTCAAATTTGTTGGCGTAGAGTTGCTCATAGTATGTTCTTATAATTGTCTGTATTTCTTTGGTGTTAGTTATGATCTCTCCTCTTTCATTCCTGATTTTATTTATTTGGGACCTTTCTCTTTTCTTTTTGATAAGTCTGGCCAGGGGTTTATCAATCTTATTAATTCTTTCAAAGAACCAGCTCCTAGTCTTGTTGATTTGTTCTATTTTTTTTTGTTTGTTTGTTTGTTTTTTTTTTTTTGTTTTTTTTTTTTTTCTATTTCATTGATTTCTGCTCTGGTCTTTATGATTCTCTTCTCCTGCTGGGTTTAGGGTTTCTTTCTTGTTCTTTCTTCAGCTCCTTTAGGTGTAGGGTTAGGTTGTGTACCTGAGAACTTTCTTGTTTCTTGAGAAAGGCTTGTACCGCTATATATTTTCCTCTCAGGACTGCCTTTGTTGTGTCCCACAGATTTTGAGCCATTGTATTTTCATTATCATTTGTTTCCATGAATTTTTTCAATTCTTCTTTAATTTCCTGGTTGACCCATTCATTCTTTAGAAGGATGCTGTTTAGTCTCCATGTATTTGGTTTCTTTCCAAATTTCCTCTTGTGATTGAGTTCTAGCTTCAGAGCATTGTGGTCTGAAAATATGCAGGGAATGATCCCAATCTTTTGATACCGGTTGAGACCTGATTTAAGACCAAGGATGTGATCTATTCTGGAGAATGTTCCATGTACACTAGAGAAGAATGTGTATTCTGTTGCTTTGGGATGAAATGTTCCGAATATATCTGTGATATCCATCTGGTCCAGTGTGTCATTTAAGGCCTTTATTTCCTTGTTGATCTTTTGCTTGGATGATCTGTCCATTTCAGTGAGGGGAGTGTTAAAGTCCCCTATTATTATTGTATTATTGTCAATGTGTTTCTTTGATTTTGTTATTTATTAGTTTATATAGTTGGCTGCTCCCACGTTAGGGGCATAGATATTTACAATTGTTAGATCTTCTTGTTGGACAGATCCTTTGAATATGATATAGTGTCCTTTTCATCTCTTATTATAGTCTTTGGCTTAAAATCTAATTGATCTGATATAAGGATTGCCACCCCTGCTTTCTTCTGATGTCCATTAGCATGGTAATTCTTTTCCATTCCCTCACTTTAAATCTGAAGGTGTCTTTGGGTTTAAAATGAGTTTCTTGTAGGCAACATATAGATGGGTTTTGTTTTTTTATCCATTCTGATACCCTGTGTCTTTTGATTGGGGGCATTTAGCCCATTAACATTCAGGGTAACTATTGAGAGATATGAATTTAGTGCCATTGTATTGCCTGTGAGGTGACTGCTATTGTATATTGTTTCTGTTCCTTTCTGATCTACTACTTTTAGGCTCTCTCTTTGCTTAGAGGACCCCTTTCAATATTTCCTGTAGAGCTGGCTTGGTGTTTGCAAATTCTTTCAGTTTTTGTTTGTCCTGGAAGCTTTTAATCTCTCCTTCTATTTTCAATGATAGCCTAGCTGGATATAGTATTCTTGGCTGCATGTTTTTCTCGTTTAGTGCTCTGAATATATCATGCCAGCTCTTTCTGGCCTGCCAGGTCTCTGTGGATAAGTCTGCTGCCAATCTAATATTTTTACCATTGTATGTTACAGACTTCTTTTCCCGGGCTGCTTTCAGGATTTTCTCTTTGTCACTAAGACTTGTAAATTTTACTATTAGGTGATGGGGTGTGGACCTATTCTTATTGATCTTGATGGGGGTTCTCTGAACCTCCTGGATTTTGATGGTTGTTCCCTTTGCCATATTAGGGAAATTCTCTCCAATAATTCTCTCCAATATACCTTCTGCTCCCCTCTCTCTTTCTTCTTCTTCTGGAATCCCAATTATTCTAATGTTGCTTCGTCTCATGGTGTCACTTATCTCTCGAATTCTCCCCTCATGGTCCAGTAGCTGTTTGTCCCTCTTTTGCTCAGCTTCTTTATTCTCTGTCATTTGGTCTCCTATATCGCTAATTCTTTCTTCTGCCTCATTTATCCTAGCAGTGAGAGCCTCCATTTTTGATTGCACCTCATTAATAGCTTTTTTGATTTCAACTTGATTAGATTTTAGTTCTTTTATTTCTCCAGAAAGGGCTTTTATATCTCCCGAGAGGGTTTCTCTAATATCTTCCATGCCTTTTTCGAGCCCGGCTAGAACCTTGAGAATCGTCATTCTGAATTCTAGATCTGACATATTACCAATGTCTGTATTGATATAGGTCCCTAGCCTTTGTTACTGCATCTTGTTCTTTTTTTGTGGTGAATTTTTCCGCCTTGTCATTTTGTCCAGATAAGAGTATATGAAGGAGCAAGTAAAATACTAAAAGGGTGGCAACAACCCCAGGAAAATATGCTTTAGCCAAATCAGAAGAGATCCCAAATTGTGAGGCAGGAGAAAGGGGATAAAAAGGTTCAGAAAGAAAAAAAAAAAGAAAGAAACAATTAGAAAAAGAAAACCAATAAAGAAAAAAATATAAAAAGGAAAATATATATATATATTAGATAAACTTAAAAAACGTTACAAAAGAAAAGGGTAATAGTTAAAAAAAATTAGCAGAAGAAGAGAAAAAAATTAAAAAGAAAAAAAAACTAAATTAACTGCATGGCTAAACAATCATGGGGAGAAAGCCATGAGTTCCATGCTTTGCTTTCTCCTCCTCTGAATTCCGCTGCTCTCCTTGGTATTGAAACTGCACTCTTTGGTAGGTGAACTTGGTCCTGGCTGGGTTTCTTGTTGATATTTTGGGGGAGGGGCCTGTTGTAGTGATTCTCAAGTGTCTTTACCCCAGGCGGAGTTGCACCGCCCTTACTGGGGGCCGGGCTGAGTAATCCGCTCGGGTTTGCTTTCGGGAGCTTTTGTTCCCTGAGCGCTTTCCGTAGAGTTCCAGAGAACAGAAATGAAGATGGCGGCCTCCCGGTCTCTGGCCCAGAGGAGCCGAGAGCCTGGGGCCCCACTCCTCAGTGTGCCCTCAGAAAACAGCGCCCAATTACACCCGTCACCCTGCCTCCGGCCGCACTCCGAGCTGACCGAGCCTGTGACCGGTTCAAGGTAACCCTGAGCTTAGAGCTCACTCCTCGGCTCTGTCTCTGTAGCCGGCTGCCCTGTTCTAATACCTGCAAGCTCTGCGACACTCAGACACCCCTGATCCTTCTGTGACGCTGCTGGACCCAAGGCCACGCTGACCCCGCGTGGGCTTCACCCTGGTTAAGCCTCTGGAGCGATGTCCCTCAGTGGAACAGACTTTTAAAAGTCCTGATTTTGTGCTCCATTGCTCCGCTGCTTGCCGGAGCCAGCCCCTCTCCCTGCAGTCTATCTTCCCGTCGCTTTGGATTCACTTCTCCGCCAGTCCTAACTTTCAGAAAGTGGTTGATTTTCTGTTTCTAGAATTGCTGTTCTTCACTTCGATCTCCCGTTGGATTTGTAGGTGTTTGCAATCTTTAGATAAGCTATCTAGCTGATCTCCCGCTACCTGAAGTTGTCTCAGCCTGCTACTTCTCCGCCATCTTGACTCCTTAGTTTAACAATTTTTATTTGTATAATTCCTTCTGTGTCTTGAATAAGAAAATTTTTTCAAACTTTGGGAAATATTTCTTCTTACAATCTTTATGCTTCTGACTCTTAAGATTATGTCTACAATACACATCCAATTAATTTTTACACACAGAATGAGTAATGAGTAAAATTTTTTCCCACAATGATATCCAGTTTCAAGCACCATTTTTAAAAGCAAACTTTATTTTCTCTGTTGAGTTAGACTCTCTCTTTTTTTAAATATCAGTAGATCATTGGTCAATTTTGGACTCTCGATTTTGTTCCATTGATCTGATTGCTCATACTTTATGTCAATAAAACACTGTGTTGATTACTGAGACTTACGATCGTGAAATCTTGAAATATAATATATTTTATAACTCTTCTTTTCCAAGGCTGGTTTTGGCTATTTTAAATTCTACACATTAACATAAAAGGTTTGGGATCAGATTTCCAATTTTCTCCCAAAGCTTCTCTAACGATTTTGATTGTTGTTGCAATTATTTATAGATCAGTGGGGAGGTGAACAATTTTACAGTATTAAAACTTCTCATTCATGAATGCAATATGTCTCACAATTTTTAATGTCATTTTTTCAGCAAGATTTTGTACTTTTCATTGTGCTTTCATATATACCTTCTCTGATATCACTTTTTAAAATTTCACATTTTTAACAACATTACAACATTTACATACTTTCTCCCATTTTTTTCATTGCAAGAATAATGAAACAGTATTTATTCTTATATACTGTCTTTGTATGGAGCAGCACTTGCTAAATTCATATATCAGTTCTAGTTGATTTGTTTAAGATTCCAATGGTTTTCAATGAATCTTTAATAGTCTAACTCAGTTTTTCTGTTTGCTGATAGCCTTCAAATCTGCCACCATCAGCCTTTTCCCTCTGCCCATATCAGAGCAAGCTGAATAGAAAATTTCAGAGTTCCTCTCTCAGTACTTCTGGGAGTTGAAGCCATGCAAACTCCTGCCTGTGCATGGAAATCCCTTCCCCACCCCCACTAATTAACCATAATTTAAAAATCTATCAAAACAAAACAAAAACAGTCTCTTCTCTCAGCTATCTCAAGATATTTAGGCCCTGCTTGGGAATCTTCTCTGGTCTTCCCACGAAGACTCCTTATGTGACTAATAAATATTTTAATTCACATAATCTTACAGCATGTGTGGGATCATCAATCTTAACATCCAAACAAAATTTGGGATGGGGTGTTAATCCTGCCTTCTCTGAGGCAATAATGACAGTTTCATTTCTTTCTTCTCAAATGTTATGTTTATTATTTCATTTCATTGTTCTAATGTACTAGCTAGGACCTCAGTATAATATTGAGTAGAAGGAACTATAGTGGTCTTCCTTACCTTGTTTACAATCTCAAGAGAAATTGGCCAATATTTCCATATTAAATATGATTTTACCTGAATGTTTTAATAGATGCCATTTAAAAAATTGATAAAATGCCATTCTATTCCAAATTTTCTGAGGTATTCTATCTTAAATAGATGTTAAATTTGTTAAATGTATTTGAGGCACCTATTGAAATAACTGTTTTAGATCTGATTCTGCTTTATAAATGACTTTTTACCTTTTGTTTGCTATTTTTAGTAGTTGCTCTACAGATTATATTATGTTACTGTTTTTAATCACAGTTGATAATTAATAGAAAGAATCTTATAATAGTAAATAGATATAACTTCCATGAACTTTGTCCTAGTATTGTTGTGTGTTTAACTTATGCTACAACACTGCAATACATTGTCATTATTTTGCTCCAAACAATCAGTAATCATACATACCTGCACATATGCATGCATATATGTTTACTAGCATAATATTATATACATCAATATCACACACACATATAGCATGTAAGTATATATGTACACACATCTATGTATATGGATGCATATTTTCATTAGTTTAATATTGTGTATGTGAATTATTTCAGGCATATGTATCACACGAACATAAATATAGATCATGTAATTTTATATATTTATGCTTTGTCATGTTTTTATCTTTTTTTTAGATTTTATTTATTTATTTGATGGACAGAGATCACAAGTAGGCAGAAAGTCAGGCAGAAAGAGAGAGTGGGGGAGCAGGCTCCCTGTTGAGCAGAGAGCATGATGAGGGTCTCGATCCCAGGACCTGGGATCATGACCTGATCTGAAGGCAGAGGCTTTAACCTACTGAACCACCCAGGCACCCATGTTTATATTTCTTTTTGAAGATTTGAATTTTTGCCTGGTGCGTTTCACTTTCACATGCACAAAAAAATTTTTTTTAAGATTTTGTTTATTTATTTGACAGAGAGAGAGATCACAAGTAGGCAGAGAGTCAGGCAGAGAGAGAGAGGGGGAAACAGGCTCCCCGCTTAGCAGAGAGCCTGATCCCAGGACCCTGAGACCATGACAAGAACCAGAGGCAGAGGCTTAAACCACTGAGCCACCCAGGTGCCCCACACCTGCACAAATCCTTTAAATACTTATTGTCATGTAGTCTTCTTGTATATTAATTTTCCCAGTTTCCCAGTTTTAACTGACTAAAGTTGTCTTACTTTGCTTTCAATTTTGGAGAATTTTTTCTTGGGTTTAGAATTGTATGCTAAATTTTTCATCATTTTAATGATGTTGTCCCACTTTTTTATATTTATTCTACTTGAATTTGGTGTACTTCTTGGATCTCCTGGTTAAGAGTTTATTCTAACTTTGGAAAAATCTTGATAATTATCTCTTCAAATATTTCTTCTGTCCCATTCTTTTTCATCTTCTTTGACAGTCTGGTAAGCCAATATTAAATTAATTGATATTAAATATTAGATATCTAATATTAGACATTTAGATTATCTAATATTAGAATATCTAATATTATATATTTTCTAATATTTTAATATCTAATATTAGATAATTTCTTTCAGAGGTTGAAAATTCTATTCCATTTATTCACTCTTAGTTGTGTGTGTGCTTCAGGTTAGGTAATTTCTGTTGAATTGCATTGAAATTTGTTGATGCTCTTCTCTTGTCAATTCTTTTATGAAATCCTTCAAGTGAATTGTTCATTTATAACATTCCATTAGATTATTTTTTAATAGTTTCAATCTCTTTTCTATGATTTACTGTTTCTCCATGTATGCTTTCCAGTGTTTTGTTATACATTTTAGTAAACCATTTTTATAGTTACTTTAAAAGCCCTAATGAGTAATTCTGACAACTGGGTCATCTTTGCATCTCTATTCATTTTTTTTCTTTTATTGAATATTGGTTATTTATAATCAGGCATCTACAACTATCTCATACATTTTTTAGAATTATACATTAGACATTGTGTTGAAGAGGACAGTAAAGGGGAGCCAGGGTGTCTCAGTTGGTTAAGCATCTGCCTTCAGGTCAGGTCATGATCCCAGGGTCCTGGGATCAAGCTGCACATCAGTCTCCTTGCTCAGAGGGGAGAATGCTTCTCCCTCTGCCTGGATCTCCCTCTGCCTGCCACTCCTCCTGCTTGTGCTCTCTCTCTGTCAAATAAATAACTAAAAAAATCTTTAAAAAAAAAAGAAAAAAGAGAAGGACAGTAAAATTAAGCTCTACTATTTTTTTTAATTAAAACTTTAAAATAGCAATCCTCAGAAAATGTTGCTTATACTGTCAGTCTACTTGCATGCGGATCCGAGTCAAACTGAGAAAGTTGTGCTTAGTTTCAGTTAAATTCACCAAAAGCTTTAAATATTTTGGGGGACAGAGGTATATCTCCAACATATCTTGGGATCTGACAAAGAGCAAGATGCCAGAGATGTTCTATGGTTTTATAGCACAGATACTAGCTTTCTGAATAATGGAAGATCTCTTCTTTTCTTTCTTTTCTCTTCTTTTCCTGTCACCCCAACTTCCCATTTTCCCTCCTTTTCTCTCTTTTTCCCTTCCTCCCCTCTCCTTTAGTGTTAAGCTATCTATATTTTGAGTTCTTGAGTTTTTCTCTTTAATCATGAATTCCTGCACATTAGGAGATTCATTTCAAACTTTGGAAGACAGTCATAACACAGATAGTGAAGACTCAGTTTTCTTCAAATGTACATATCTCAGTGTATTAGTTTCTTAGAGTTGCCATAACAAAGTACCACAAACTGAGTGACATAAACAACAGAAAATTATTGTCTTCTAGTTCTGAAGTCCAGAAATCTGAGATCAAGGTGTTAGCAGAGGTAGTTCCTTCTGAGGACTGTGAAAGAGAGTATGTTCCATCTCTCTCCCAGCTTCCTATGGATTGCTGGAAATCTTTGTCATTCCTTCCCTTATGGACACATCACTCCAATCTTTTCCTCATATTCATATGACATCCTCTGTGTGCATGTATGTGTGCACGTTTGTATGTATGCATGCCTGTGTCAAACTCCCCCCCCCCTCTTTTTTTTTAATTTTTTTGCAAGGATGCTGATCATATTGGATTGGAGGCTCATTCTACTCCAGTATGATCTCATCATGTTAACTAAATATAGCTGCAATGCCTCTATTTCCAAATAACTGTATATTCCGAGATTCTGAGATGGAGTTAGGACTTCAACATAATAAGTTGGTGGGAAAAAAATAATAATTTGATGGGAAAGAGGAGCAAAAACTTAAGGCCCAACACTCAACTTTCCTGTCACAGAGTAATCCTTCACAGAACTGCTGCAAGGTACTCACTGCAGACATGTAGAGATTTGAAGAATTTCCTTCAGCACTCTCGCTCTGTCCCCATCTTTTGGGGACAGAAAGCCATTGCCTTTTCATTAGATGAGCACCCCCACCAACATAACTATTAGGATGATATTTCTGTTATTTCTCTTACCCTCCTCCAGGATTCAATGGGTAGATGCCTTGCCTTTTAAAAAGCGGTCTGCTTTCCCTTTAGAGTATAGTCATGTGCCTTGGAGTGACATCTTGCCCTGTGCCTGTCCACCTTAGAAGATACGACCTTCCACTTGTTTGAAATTTTGTGTGCCATTGGAATGTGGGAACTATCTGCCATATGCCTTCAGGACCCAGCATCCCATCCTTAGCCACAGCAAGGAAGTCCATGGGAATGCTGACAGAAAGTTTCAGACTTGCTTTGTAACTGGGATTCACTGGGATTTGAATCAATAATTCCTGCCCATGCATGAACATTACAAATTCATTACTACTTGGCTTATTTCTCCTTATCCCATTTATGGTGAGTTCCTCCTCATTTTGACACTCTACCAGGAATAATACCAGTTATGGATATCTTTTCTCCCAGGAAGGACATGCTATGTTCTGGAAATTAATTCACTCAGTGTTTTTTGTTTGTTTGTTTGTTTGTTTTGTTTTGTTTTGTTTTTACCTTCAACTCTCTGATTTTTATAAACTTGTTTGGTTTATTTTTTTCCCTTATATATCTTGTTATAAGGGTGGTAGCAACATTCTGTTATGACTTTCTATTATCCTAATCAATAATTAAGTCCCACAATCATGTCTCTTTTGACAAGCCTCACATAGAAAATGTGAGGTTGCTGTGTTATACAACTTTAGTGGATGCCATGCCCATTATAGTCTATATGAACATTATGCCCTGGAGCTGAACAGTTCTCAAAATACATGGCTGGACATAGTACACATTCAATATTAACAGCACTCATTCAAGAAAGCCTGAATCATTTCTGCATAGCACCTATGAGCTGAGAAAGAATTGAAGAGATTTATTTCAGTGATTAATGGCTTGGGTATTCTTACTGGAGTACTTTTCTTCCCAGAGTGGAAAAATAAAAACTACTTTATTCTGATAGGCTCTGGTGTGTTTACTTGAGAGTATCTCACATGACATAATACTGACTGATGGGAATCCACCACCAAATGCTAAACTTCTGGAGTGAACATATCCCTGCAAATGAAGGACAGTTATGGTCATCAACAATTTTAATTCAACTTCTATGGAGGAGAAAACCAAGTTTAGTTTCTTCACAATCATCAGTTTTCTTCAGTTCTTTTTCTTTTTTTAAAAGATTTTATTTATTTGACAGAGAGAGATCACAAGTAGGCAGAGAGAGAGAGGGAAGCAGGCTCCCCGCTGAGCAGAGAGCCAGATGTGGGGCTCCATCCCAGTACCCTGAGATCATGACCTGAGCCGAAGGCAGAGACCCAACCCATTGAGCCACCCAGGTGCCACAGTTTTCTTCTTAAATTGGACCATGGTATATCATTTGCACTGCCAAAATTTGTGTAGGAATACCCTGGACCTATAATAATTTAGAAAATTGAACAATATATAAGCTTTTGTTTTTTCACTCTGGTATTCAATAAAAGCAGTTATTCTTTTTTTTTTCCTTTAAGTATTCAATTTTGCAAAAAAAAATCATTTATACTCCATACTGATTTGATAATAAGAATAATATTTTAAAAAGCTAAAGTTGGGCTGCCTGAGTGGCTCAGTAGGTTAAGCCTCTGCCTTCAGCTTAGGGCATGATCCCAGGGTCCTGGGATTGAACCCCACATTGGGCTCTCTTCTCAGTGGGGAGCCTGCTTCCCCCTCTCTCTCTACCTGTGATCTCTCTTGTGATCTTTACTTGTGATCTCTCTCTGTCAAATAAATAAATAAAATCTTAAAAAATAAAAACAATAAAAGGCTAAAGTTATTAGTATGGTAATAATTGATTCTAATTTCTATAAATAAATACTATTTGTCTTCTTTTATAAACATTTAAAACATTTATAAACATTTAAACATTTAAAAACATTTAAACATTTAAAAACAATTAAAATTCAAATATTTATTTTGTTATCTGTTTTCAAAAAGCATATTATTAAAAAATTCAAAGTAATTAAGATGATATTATACAGCCTATGTACCATTTCACCTTTTCCACATTGGTACTGCTCAAAGATTCTGCCAAAACAAAGCATTATAAATCTTCAGAAAAAAAATGAAAGAGGTATATTAATAAATATATACAAAGATTGGGGCACCTGAGTTGCTCAGTCCATTAAGCATCTGCCTTCTGCTCAGGTCATGATCCCAGCATCCTGGGATTAAGCACTGCATCAGGCTCCCTGCTCTGTGGGGAGTCTGCTTCTCCCTCGCCCTCTGCCTGCTTGTATTCTATCTCTGTGTGTCAAATAAATAAATAAAATCTTTAAAAACAGATAAGCAAATATATTGCCCTGAGATCTGATGAGAAAAGAAAGCCCTAAGATATAAATATATTCTTTGTATATTCTATGTTCCATATCTCTAAAGAACAATATACATGTTTTAAAGCCAAAGTTTACATGTGGTTGTCCTTTTCAGCAGATCTACAAGCAGATCTAAGAAATTAGGTGTAAACTGTTGACCTGATGTCTGAATTATGCAGGAAGAAAAAAACAATATAACTTCGTATTTTTACATTTTTAAACTTCTGGGACACACGCACATATACACAGACTTAAGTACACAAAGATCTAATACCAGATTCTATGGCCAATTAATTGAAACTAAAGATGAAGGACATTAGTTAGAATGATAGCCCATTTAAATTGCATTATTATATTTTTCTCAATACCAACGTCTTTTTTTTGACACTTCTGAGTTTTACTAAATGTACATGTTTGTATTATTCTAAATATTCAAACTTTTAGTGTAATTTGCTAATAGTGAAATAAACAATATATATTATAAAAAGCAGTCAAACTACTAACAAATTACTTAAAGCATACAAAATTTCCTTTTTTAAATGGGATGTAGTTAACCACTATTCTTTTCATAGAGCTGAATTTTATTATTAT
This sequence comes from Lontra canadensis, assembly GCF_010015895.1. NCBI lineage: Eukaryota > Metazoa > Chordata > Mammalia > Carnivora > Mustelidae > Lontra > Lontra canadensis. The sequence goes on along the minus strand of NW_022631064.1, from coordinate 8,697,305 downwards.
TCTTTTCATGTCTTAAATAATATTTTATTACTGTTATTTTCACATATTAAAGAATGATACATGACAAATTGTACTTGTGCTGGAATTTGGCACTGACCATAGATTATTACAAATGATTGCTAAATTTGTGGGAAATTATATTATACAGCACATCAATTAGTGTGTGAAACTGGTGTTTTAATTCATTCTGCAGAACACAGATATCACTTAAGTTTTTTATATTCTATCTTTACCTTTCAGCATAAATAAAATAAATCACTTTTCAAATTGTTGAAGCAGTAATATAAATTGCTATGAAACAGGCTATAAATATTACGATGGGACATTCTGACTCTGAATTGTTTTCTAGGGAAATGCAGATGTTTATTTTGCAATGTGAATGCATGTTAATGTTGATCTTGAATTTACTTCCAAGAGTGAACCAAAGCTTTCATTTTCTGAAGTATCATGAGTGTATTATTTTTATCCATGAGGTTTATCATTTTATACATTGCAATATGCATTCTCTTCACTGTCCCTAGAGAGTAAATCCTCACATTGCTTGCATTTAAAGTCTAAATAATCCTTTTGTGCACTCTATTCAACTTTGATATACTTTTTCTTAACACTTTTGGATTTTGATTTTATGAAGAACAAAACGCAATAAAAACATTTGACTGGAACGCATCCTTTTTAAAACAATGTGTAGACTTCTCTCCATTTTCAAAAGAAAATGTAATTATGCTCTCATTTAATTTTATTATGCTTACTGAGACCCACTATTCCACTGTACATATTCTAATAGGTTATTCATTAAAAGTTTATTTAATTGAAATTAGTGTAATTACATCAAAGTTTCTCTCTATCTACTCTGTTTCTTCCTTTCTGAAGCCCAAAGGTCAGAATGATTTTAATTAATTTGTGATTATTGTCATCAGCTAAGTGCTGTAGAGTAACAATAGGCAAGAGTATCAAAGGGCCATTGACTGATGAAATTGTAAATAATAAATTCCTTTTCCAAAGACATCAAAATACTTCAAAAATGATTGTAGATGAGGTGAAATCTCTTACTTTCATTCAGAAAATGAGTAAAATCTGTTCATTCCCTTCTCTTATTTCCATTGCTTATGTTCACATATTCTTTGGCAAATATTCATCGTTGTGTTCATCTTCAAGGTCATTTTTCTAATTTTGTGGCCTCCTTCTTCAATACCACTCAAAGATTTCCCATAACATATCATCTCAGGAACAAAGAATTCATTTACTTCTACAAATGGTTTTTAAGTCTTATATACATGGAGAATTAAAAAAAAAATCCTGAATATAATAACACAACTTGATGATAGTAAGAAAAGACTGTGATGAATACATTTGTTTCTATATTGCTAGAATTCTGAATTCCATCTTAAGTAATTTATTCTTCTATATTAATATGTCTTCTTTCAAAACTGTAAATACCTTGTGATTTGCAGTAATTTGATTATCCAAACTGCTAACACTAAAGCAAATGTTTTAAAGACTTAAAGACATAGCTGAGATCACTGTTTTTCTTTAAATTACATTCCTTTTTCTTAATTCTTATTTCTTAAATTTAATTTTAGTTTTTTAGTGTTCCAAAATTTATTGTTTATGTATCACACCCAGTTTTCCATGCAATATGTGCCTCCTTAATACCCACCACCAGGCTCACCTGTCCCCCGACTCCTCTCCCCTCCAAAACCCTCAGTTTATTTCTCAGAATCCACAGTCTCTCATGCTTCATCTCTTCCTCCAATTTACCCCAATTCACTTTTCCTTTCCTTCTCCTAATGTTATTCCTTATGCTCCACAGGTAAGTGAAACCATATGATCATTGACTTTCTTTGCTTGACTTATTTCATTCAGCATAATCTCTTCTAGTTCCGTCCACGTTGATACAAAAGTTGGGTATTCATTCTTTCTGATGGCTGTGTAATATTTCATTGTATATATGGTCTATACCTTCTTTATCCATTTGTCTGTTGAAAGGGATCTTGTCTCTTTCCACAGTTTGGTGATTGTGAACATTTCCGTTATGAACATTGGGGTACAGATGGCCCTTTTCATTACATCTTTATCTTTGGGGTAAATACCTAGTAGTGCAATTGCAGGGTCATAGGGTAGCTCTATTTATCATCCTCAATGGGAGATCATTGTTTTTAACACACAGCTGAAATTACCAAAATCAGAGAAAACAAATTATATCATAGTGTTCACAGAAAGAAAACTCAGAATTAAGTAACAAGGAGTTAACCTGTCTCACCTAGGTCTTTCTTATGTATGTTTTTAAACACTGATGATAATTCCAATCTGAGTATATAATTCCTTAGTTTTCATTAAGTTGTTAAATAGGTTTTAATATATTTGTATACAACTGAATTGGGCCGAGCAACCTGTTTCAAACTTCAGAGACAAAATTAATAGCGTTCCTGCATATATGCTTACTATACTCATATAATTCTCACAAAACCCCTGTTAGATGTATGTATATTATTGTGTATTAGTATGCTATGGTTGCTGCAACAAGGTAACCTAAACTGGGTGGTTTAAGCAACAGGAATTTTTCGTCTCACAGTTCTGGACCTTGAAGTCTATAATCAAGTTATCAGAAGGATTGGTTCATTCCAGGGGTTGTGAAAAAGACCATGTTCCATGTCTCTCCTTTAGCTTCTGGTAATTTGTTGAGATGAGAAGATCTCTAGCCACGTGTATTTGCTAATTGGTTTCACCCAAAAGAAAAGTAAAGTTTTTAGTATCTTCATGACTGCAGGTAGTTTTACAACTTACAGAAGTGTCCCAGAAGTTAGGACCCTAGCTTCATCCCAGGGAGTAGGAAATAGGGGTGCTATTTTCCTTGGTGATTGCATTTTAAAGGGATAGCCCTGGTCTTTGAGAAAAGTATTCTGGATTGTAAAACTAGCAAGAGGCTTTTCAAAAGATTTACATTTCTAAAGGGCTGACAAATAATTTACAATTATAAATTTTCTAAAGTAAATGTTCTAAAGAAAGGAGATCTCTGCCTTAAGGTAGAAAAAAAACATGTCTAAAGTTTAATCAAGCTGAGAATAATTTTAAGATTCTCTTGGTCCTTATTTGGTATTATTATAGTGTAATCTTCAACAAAAAAGAAACTCATTGGAGGAAAGAATTTTGTCTATCTTGTATAAGAATTCTTCCAGAGGACATAGCACATTATTTGGCTCAAAAAAAAAAAAAAAATCCCACTGTTGGATGAATGAATCCAATACATAAATAATAATGCTTTCCAGGAGTAAGCTTCCAGTTCATATTCACAAAAGAACCAATGAAGGTTTCTAGGTATTTAGAGTAAGAGAGGTCGTGGTTCTTGTTTAGTTTAGATTTCTCTTACTTCAGTATGATTGATTTTCTACTCTAAGAGGCCTCTTCTACAATGATATTTTCTTGCAACAGAAAACCTCTGAATCCTCATTTAAATTAGAAGAGAGATGTGTTTTGTAAGTTGCTCTTTTTTGTTATTTGCTTCAGACTACTTTACATTAATTTGTTGCTTGGTGACATTGTTTCTTTTCATTTAGTCTCTGTTCTCCAGATTCCACAACTAATATTTATAAATTAAATATTTTGTGTATTTTGTAACCATTGTTTTCTCACTTTGCATTCTTCTTGGTATGAAGTGAAGGGGTTATTTTTCTATTTCTTTTAGGTTTAAGGTGAAATATGGATTTAAAAATAACACAGGGCCCAAACTCTCTGTATTGGAATTCAGATGTGTTCCCAGTAATTTGTTCTGTATCACCAATTTGTGCCCATGACACATGGGCTGCATATACATTCTTGCAAATTGAATATATAATCACTCTAATTGTACTGTCTAGTTGAGAATCATATAAGAGAAATTAGGATTTTTTTTTCCTCCTGTGAAGTGACTGTGATGCTATGTGTCTTATATTGAAATACCATGTTATTTTTTAAAAAACTCCCAGATAAATTCTTAGTTGTTTTCAGTTATTTATTTATTTATTTTTTCTTCAGTAATTGTGCCATGTTATTCAACCTGACTCCTTTCTGTCTTCAATCCATCCCTTTCCCCATCTATGGACAGATAATGAAAGTAATGAGTGGCAGCTATTGTCTGTCTTAGAAAATGAATTTGCAAGACAGGAAATAAGAATTTATTTTTCCTGATTGACAGGAGTGTCTCATGGCTTTTTAAAAAATATATATATAACTTGTGTTTTACATCTTTTTGATTGCAATATTTAGTTAATATTTGGAGCTAAATGTTGCTATTGCTTTCTTTGTTGTGCTGTCAGACATATGGTTGTAGTGTCTAAGATCAGGGAAGATGCCTGTGAGGACAGGGGAAGCAATGATTCCACTCTGGTAGAACAGCAGTTATGGGCAAACTACAAAAAAGGAAAAAGAATATAGCTGCTTGCAATTCCAATCTCTGCTGCTCAACCAAGCAGACCGAAGGTAACCACTGGCTGTGAAAGTAGCCTCTAGCTATCTCACTTTGAGACACCAAGAGGGAATCATCCTTTTGGAAAAAAAAAAAAAAAAAAAAAAGGAAATAAGAGAAATTGCTTTGAGGGCTTGGAAAGGAGAAACAATAATACAAGTACCAGTTGCTATATAAAAAAAGAATAGTTGTACAAGAAAAGTTACTTTTAATGAGACTATAGCTGGTCATAATCCTTATGAAACTGACTTTATTTTTGTTAAATGAAAATACAATAATGAAATAAAATAACAAATGTAGTTTCTATTCAATAATTTTATAGGACTTAAATGAGATATTTTAAAAAAGCTCTAATAAATACAACAGCATCTCTTTTTCTCTTTCTCTCTGCATGTATTCTAACAAATCCTCTGTTATGCATTTTTCATTTTTAATATTATTCATTACCTTTTCTGTGTTGGCTTTTCTAACCCTAAAAGGCAAATTTCCAATAGACCTTGACACATTTTCACTTTCATTTAAGGAGGATAAATGCTCCAGCATGCACACTGATGGAAATTAATTTCATCTAAATGCTCTTAGGCTAGCTATCTGGATATGTAAATACTCCTACTGCAAATTTTGTTGCCAAAGGTTTTTCATTACTAGCAGGAGCCCTGACCAGATTGTGATAAAGCAGCAAAGTCCTAATGGAAAAAAAAAAAAGTAATCTGCTTTCTTTATCAAATTATCCAAGAGTATCTGATGTATCATTGCATTTCATTGCATTAACAGGGAAATCTATCCACTTTCCACAAAGGTTTCCTCTGTAGTTTTGCACTAATGTCAAGTGATGGAAAGATGATCACATTTGATGAGTAAGATTAAGCCCCAGAATGAAGTCTATGAATGATGATGAGTATTGTGCATCCAGCAGGGAATTCACAACTGCAAAATTCAACATGCAACATAGTTTGTCACTTGTCAAGAAATAGACAAAACAAAAGCTACAGATTTTTAATATGTAAATTTTCATGACTAACTCCATATGACCTATGTCATCTATTTTGATGTCTATATCACATCTAGCACTTATTTTAATCTATTTTATTGACATATGAGTTATATAGATAAGATACACCAGTTTCCTTGTGCATTTTGATGAGTTCTGGCAAGTATATAAACTTATGTGGCCACCATCTCAATCATTTTATAAAACATCCATACATCTAAAAAGTTCCACTGTGTCTCAGCAGAGTCAACCCTACCTCACCAGCAAAGGCAACCACCAACCTGTAGTCTGCCTTTATGAACTTGTTTTCCCCCTTTTCAGCATATTATAGAAACAGAAGCATACTCCATGAGCTCTTTAACTTCTGGCTTTGTACACATAATACATTGTTTTGGAGATTCATAAAAAGAACTCCATAAATGAATAATGTGCTTATTTTTATTGTCGACCCATATTCTATCATACTAATACACCACAATGTGTTCATGCACTTACTTGTTGATGTGCATTTGTGCCCTCTTCAGTTTTGGATTAACATGAATAAAATTGTTACAGGCATTTATGTACAGGTTTTCATTTTCCTTTGGTAAATCTTAGACATGGAATCAGTGGGTCATATAGCAAGTGTAACTTTAACATATAAAATGTTTTACAATTGTTTTCCAAAAGTAAAACCAGCAATGCATGAGAATTACAATTGCTCCACACCCACTCTAATACTTTGAACTGACAGACTTTAAGAACTATTAGCCACTAGGGGTATGTAGTGAGGGTCTAGGTGTACCTTGTTGTATTTGCATATCCTTGATGACTAATGATACTGAGCATCTTTTCATGTGATTATTTGATTTTTTTTAAAATACTTTTCCTGTGAAGTGTCTGTTGTATTCCTTTTTTGAAAAAAAAAATGGGTTGTTAGTCATCCTACTTTTGATTTTGTAAGAGTTCTTTATAATTCTGAATATATAAGTCCTCTCACATATATATGTATTGTAAATGTATTTTTCTAGTTTTTGGTGTTCCTTTTTAATGTAAGAAACAATTTTAATCATTTAAACAGTATCAAATTCACAGCAAAATTGCAAACAGAAGTGTAAAAAAAACTCTTTTTCAAATCAGTTTGGAACAATTTGCTGACCTAGTGTGTTGGTCTCTTCATAACCAAAACAGGGACCTCAAAATAGGGACATTAACAGTTACATATTAGTGATACGTCTATTTCTCTGACTCCATTCACATTACCCTCACATTTTTTATAGTAAAATAATACAATAAAGAATCATCACTGCATTATTCAGTTTACATACATCTTTAATCAAACTTCATCTGGACAAGTTTTTCAATCTTTCCTTGACTTTCATTGTCTTGGTATGTATTGAAGATTATACAATGGTGATTTATAGTGAGTCACTTTTAAAGATTTCTTCACTGTTAGATTCAAGGGTTTGTGAAACTTCAAGTGAGTTATCATAGAGTAATATTGGATTCTTCTCATTGTACCCTACCAGGATACAATTTGTCCCAATGCAGATAGAATTCACTTTGATCACTTGATTAAGGTATTTTCTGCCAGGATTCTCCATTGCATTCAAAAGATACTCTTTTATACTCTTTTATATTCTATAAATAGCATGTATTCTTAGAGAGGTATTTGAAAATATGTATATATTTTATGCCTCATTAATCTTTAAATTTATTGATTGAGTTATATAAATATGGATGGATTATTTCCTATTTAATTTGTTGGGTAATAATATAATATATATTATATAATATATATTATATAATAATATAATACTAACTATATATAATACTAACTATATTTATTCTGAGGCTGAAATTATTCCATATACATGTATATATATATATATATATATATATCCCCCTTTGGAAGTCCTCCCTTTCAAGCTTACTTCTATATGGTTGTGGCATACTCAGATCATCTTTTTTTTTTTTTTTAAAGATTTTATTTGTTTGACACAGAGAGAGAGAGAGAGAGATCACAAATAGGCAGAGAAGCAGGCAGAGAGAGAAGAGGAAGCAGGCTCCCCACTGAGCAGAGAGCCCGATGCGGGGCTCGATCCCAGGACCCCAGGATCATGACCTGAGCTTAAGGCAGAGGCTTTAACCCACTGAGCCACCCAGATACTCCCTCAGATCATCTTTTAAACACACCCTTGCTTCTAGCATAGAAACATATTCTAAGCTCATCTTGTATTTCCTAATTTCAACCCTTGTATTAGGCAATTGTGCCAGGACTTGTGATTCCTTATACCATGTCATGGTGTTTAGAAACCAACCTAACTGTCCATTGAGATGGCTTAGGAGCAGAGACACTTTAATAGCAATAGGCATCTGTATTTGTTTTCTATTTCTGTGCAGCATATTACCAAAAAATGTGTGCCTTAAACCCACACAATATACTATTCCATAATTTTATTAGGTCAGATGTCTGGGCATGGGTTAGGAGGGGCCTCTTTTCAGGGATTCACCAGGCTGAAATCAAGGTGTCAGTTGGTGTTCTGATTCTCAGCTGAGGCTCAGGAACCACTGAAACTCACTGATTGTTTGTAGAATTCATTTCCTTGTAACTGCATTATTAAAGTGTTTGGATCCAGGCTAGCTTTTAGCCAGAGACTACGCTTAGAACCTAGCAGTTGCAGTTCCTTACCACATGGACCCACAGCAATTCACAATATGGCTCTTTGCTTCCTTCTGGGCCATCAAGAACTCCTTTCTCTGACTCTTCATGTTCTTTTAAGCCTCATCTGATTAGTCCAGGCTCACCCAGAATAATCTTTTAATTAACTCAAACTCAACTAATCTGTATTCTAATACCAAAAGTTATATACCATTATATTTACAGATCTCACCACACTACAGGAGAGGATTTATACATGGTGTGTACAATAGGGAGCAGGAATCTTGGGGCTTATCTTAAAACTCTGCCCATCACAGAACTTAATGGGCACATCTTAATTTCTTTTACTTTCCTTTTTCCATCCCTAATCCATTCACTTTTTTCAATCCTTATGTATATTTATTATAATTGTTATTTTAAACTTTTTATTATGAAAAATTTCAAATATAGAGCACAGTTGAAAGAATTTTACCATAAATACTCATATCCACCACTTTCTATTAACACACTACATTAATATATCTATACATCTATTTTCCTTTTATTTATCCAAAATTCCATCATCATTTTTAATGCACCTCAAAGGAATTTTCGATATCAGTACACTTTACTCTAAATAATTAACAGGCATAGCACTAACTAGAGTTTGGTATTTGTTTATAAGTTTGGATTTCTTTTCATATAAAATCAACAAATGATGTTATTCATAACTTTTAACTATGAATTAACTGAGTTTTGATGAATGCAAGCCCCTATGATGTCCAGAAGGACAGCTGAGGGGTATGGGACTGTAGTAATTATTATTTGTGGGGCACCTTTCTATAAACAAATTTAATCATTCTAAATCATTATGTTTGAAACATTCCAACTGTTCAATTTTATGCAATTATATGAAAGAAATACCTCTTTGGTAAGTAGGACAATTTGCACACTTTGTTACAGGTCCATAGGGCTTTAAGACAATTACATTGTCCAAGTCAGCAAGAGACTGTTGGGCTATCAATTCAATCTCACATGTCAGTAGAGGATTGTAAGGCACCGCCCCTCTCCCCTGTCCCCCAATCCCCCACCACCAAATAAGGACAAAGTTCAACACAGATGCAGAATGGGGTTTGGATCACCTTGCTCAGATGGTACAGCTAGACCTATGGTATCCAGATAATTTTTGAAAGGGTACTCCAAAGTGTGGGCATACTGAGGTATGGAGTCTGAGGGAGAGACCTGCTTACCCAGTGCAGGGATGGTACTGGTACCCCAAATCCTTATAAAAATATAACATTTTTTTATCCCTAAGAAATCTCTCTCTAGTGCTTTATAAGTATTCCCCACCTTACCCTAGAGAAGCAATTGCTTTTCTGGTGTTTTTTCACAAAGGTTTAGTTTTGTTTGTTCTTTACTTAATATAAACAGAATCATATGGTGTCTACACTTTTGTATAGGCTTTCTTGCATGCAGCAAAATATTTTAGAGATTTATCCAAGTTGCTGTATGCATGAATATATTAATATATGAATACATCACATTTTTAAAACTTTTTTAGTGGACATCTGGGATATTTTTAGTTTCTTGAAATTGTAAATAAACCTACTATCAGCATTCTTATACACTTTTTGTTTTGTAAACCTATGTCTTCATTTTCTTGAATAAATGTTGAGGAGAGGAATTGCTTGGTAATAGGGTAATGTATATTTAGTTTGAAAACAAATGGCATGAACTCTTTCCAAACTTCTTTCTCTGATTTTTAAATTTTAAAATTTAATTCAAATATGTGTTGTATTAGTTTCAGGTGTATGATGCAGTGATTCAACAGTCCCCAACATCATGTTGTGGTGATCACAAGTACCCTCCTTAATCCCTATTATCTATTCCACCAATCTTCCCACCCTCTTCCCCTCTGATAACCATCAGATTGTTCTATATATCATTAAGAGCCTGTTTCTTGGTTTGTCTCTCTCTCTCTCTCTTTTTTTTTCCCTTGCTCCTTTGCTTTGTTTCTTAAATTCCATAAGAGTGAAATCATATGGCATTTGTTTTTCTCTGACTTATTTTGCTTAGCATTATACTCACTAGCTCCATCAATGTCATTGCAAAAGACAAGATTTCATTCATTATATGTTTGAATAATATTCCATTGTATACATACACGACTTCTTTTTTATCCATTCATCAATTGATGGGCACTTGGGCCACTTCCATAATTAAGCTATTGTAAATAATGTTGCTATAAACATACAGGTATGCGTATTGCTTTGAATGAGTGTTTTTGGAATTTTGGGGTAAATACCCAGTAATATGATTACTGGATTTTTCAGTAGTTCTATTTTTAACTCTATTTTTAACTCTATTTTGATACTATTTTCCCCAGTGACTGTACTCATTTGCATTCTCAGAAACTGGAGAATTCCTTTTCTCCACATCCTTGTGAATGCATTGTTTTTTGTGTTTTTGATTTTAGCCATTCTGACAAGTGTTAGAAATTTCATTGTAGTTTTCATTTGCATTTCCCTGATGATAAGTGATGTTTAGTGCCTTTTCTTGTGTTTGCCTTCTGGATGTATTCTTTAGAGAAATGTCTGTTCATATCTTCTGCTTATTTTTAAATTGGATTATTTGTTTTTGGTTGTTGATTTGTATCAGTTCTCCATATATTTTAGATATGATCCCATTATCAGACAAGTCATTTGCAAATATCTTCCTCCATTCATTACACTGCCTTTCAGTTTGTTGACCATTTCCCTCACTGGATAGAAGCTATTTACTTTAATGTAGTAACAATGTATTTGTCTTTGTTTTTCTTGCCTCAGAAGACATAGCTAGAAAAAATGTTACTATGACTAATGTCAGGGATATTTCTGCCTCTGCTCTCTTTTAGAATATTTATGGTTCCAAGTCTTACATTTAGGTCTTTCAAGCATTTTGAATTTATTTTTGTGTATGGTGTAAGAAAGTGGTACAATTTCATTTTTTGCATGTAGCTGATCAGTTTTTCCAACACCGTGTTTTTTTTTTTTAATATTTATTTATTTGAAAGAAAGAGGGAGTGGAGGAGGGGCAGAGGGAGAGTATCTTCAAGCAGACTCCCCACTGAGCATGGAGCCCAAAGTGGGACTCAATCTCATGACCCATCATATCATGACCTGAGCCAAAACCTAAAGTTGGACACTTGACTGAGCCACCGAGACCCCCTTCCAACACCATTTATTGAAAAGACTGCCTTCTTCCCATTGGATATTATTTCCTGCTTTGTTAATGATTAAATGACTGATCTTTGTTAAAGATTAACTAGTTTACTTCTGGGTTTTCTTTTCTGTTCTATTGATTTATGTGTCCATTTTTGTGCCTGTACCAAACTGTTTTGATTTCTACCACTTTGTAATATAACTTAAAGTCTGGAATTGTGATACCTTCCGGTTTGCTTTTCTTCTTCAAAATTGTTTTGACTACTTGGGGTCTTTTGTCATTCCATACAAATTTTAGGATTGCTTATTCTAGGTTTGTGAAAAATGTTACTTGTATTTTGATAGGAATTGCATTAAAAGTATAGATTGCTTTGGGTAACACAGATATTTTAACAATGTCTTTTCTTCCAATAAATGAGCATGAAATATCTTTCCATTTCTTTCTGTCACCTTTAATTTCTTTCATCATCGTTTTATAGTTTTCAGAGAACAGGTCTTTTACCTCTTCAGTTAGGTTAATTCCTAGGTATCTTATTGTTTTTTGGTGCAATTGTAAATGTGATTATTTTCTTAATTTCTCTTTCTGCTGCTTCATTATTAGTATATAAAAATTCAACAGATTCTGCACATTGATTTTAGTGTCCTATGACTTTATTAAGTTTATTTATCTGTTCCACTAGTTTTTTGGGTGGAGTATTTCAGGTTTTCTTTTTTTTTTTTTTTTAAGATTTTATTTATTTATTTGACAGACAGAGATCACATGTAGATGGAGAGGCAGGCAGAGAGAGAGAGAGAGGGAAGCAGGATCCCTGCTGAGTAGAGAGCCCGATGCGGGACTCGATCCCAGGACCCTGAGATCATGACCTGAGCCGAAGGCAGCAGCTTAACCCACTGAGCCACCCAGGCGCCCCCTTTTTTTTTTTTTTAAAGATTTTATTTTCAGGTTTTCTATATAAACATACCGTGTCATCCAGAAATAGTGGAAGTTTTACTTCTTCCTTACCAATTTGGATATTTATGTTTCTTTTGACATCTAATTGCTGTGGCTAAGACTTCCAGTACTATTTTGAATAAAAGTGGTGAGAGTAGACACTGTTGTCTTCTTCCTGATCTTAGGGGGAAAGCTCTTAGTTTTTTCCCCTCAAGTGTAATGTTTGCTCTGGGTTTTTCATATATGGCCTTTATTATGTTGAAGGATGTTTCCTCTACACCTATTTTATTGAGGGTGTTTATCAAGAAGGATGTTGTACTTTGTCAAATGCTTCTTAAAATGGTCATATTGTTTTTATCCTTTCTCTTACTGATGTGATTTATCACATTGATTGATTTATCAATATTGGACTACTCCTGCATTTCAGGAATAAATCCAACTTGAGTGTGGTGAATTATTTTTTTAATGTGTCATTGGGTGATATTTCCTAGTATTTTGTTGAGGATTTTTTCATTCAAGATGTTGGGCTGTGGATTTTGTGTGTGTGTGTGTGTGTGCTATCTTTGTCTGATTTTGGTATCAGGGTGATACCTCATAAAATGAATTTGGAAGTTTTCCTTCCACTTTTTTGGAATACTTTGAGAAGAATAGGTATTAACTCTTCTTTACATATTTGGTAGATTTCATTGTGAAGCCATTTGGTCCTGGACTTTTGTTGTTGGGAATTTTTCGATTCAATCTTCTTGCTTATGATCAGACTGCTCAAATATTCTGTTTCTTTCTGCTTCAGTTTTGGTAGGTTGTATGTTTCTAGGAAATTACTAACTTCTTCTAGGTTGTCTACTTATTGGCATATGATTTTTCATAATATTCTGTTAAAATTATTTGTATTTTGGGGATGTTGGTTATTTCTCTTTCGTTTGTGATTTTGTTTGAGTTCTCTCTCTCTCTCTCTCTCTCTCTCTGATTCTGGCCAGAGTTTCATTGATCTTTTCAAAGAACCAGCTCCTGGTGTCATTGATTTGGGCTATTGTTTTATTTTATTTTGTTTTTGTTTCTATGTCATTTATTTCTGTTCTAATCTTTATTATATCTTTCCTCTGTTGCTTTTGACTTATTTGTTGTTTTTTTTCTAGCTCTTTTAGATGTAAGAATAAACTGTTTATTTGAGATTTTTCTTACTTCTTGAGGTAAGCTTGCATTGCTATAGACTTACCTCTTTGTACTGCTTTTGCTGCATCCCAAAGGTTTTGGACCATTGTGTTTCTGTTTTCACTTTCATTTGTTCTTCATGTACTTTTTTATTTCATCTTTGATTTCTTGGTTGATCCATTCATTGCTTAGTAGCATGTAATTTTTTCTCCATGTATTTTATGGTCTTTCTAGATTCCTTCTTGCAGTTGATTTCCAGTTTCATAATGTTGTAATCAGAAAAGATACAGGGTATGACTTCAGTCTTCTTGAATTTATTGAACCTTGTTTTATGGCTTAATATGTGATCTATTCTGGAGAATTATCCATGTGTTTTTAAAAGAATATGTATTCTATTTTAGGATAAAATGTTCTGAATATATCTGTTAAATCCATCTGTTTCAGTGTGTCATTCAAAGTCACTGTTTCCTTGTTGATTTTCTTTTTGATGATCTGTCCATCAAGGAATTATTATACTATTATTGTATTATCATCAATTAATTCCTCTATGTTTGTTTTTAACTATTGTATGAATTTGGGTGCTCCCATGTTAGGTTCATAAATGTTTAAAATTGTTATATCTTCTTTATCTTCTTGTTGGATTGTCCCCTTTATTACATAGTGTCCATTTTTGCCTCCACTTACAATCTTTGTTTTAAAGTCTACTTTGATACAAGTATTGCTACTCTGGTTTTCTTTTGACATTATTTTATGATAAATGTTTCTCCATTCCCTCACTTTCTATCTGCATGTACCTTTAGGTCTGAAATAAGTCTTTTGTAGGCAGTATTTAAATGGGTCTTGTTTTTTCATCCCCTCTGTTACCCTATATTATTTGATTAACACATTTAGTTCATTTACATTCAAACTTATTGTTGATAGATATGTATTTATTGACATTTGTTACTTTCTTTGTGGTTATTCTGTAGCTTTTCTCTGATCCTTTCTTCTTTTCCTCTCTTTTATGGTTTGCCAGATTTCTTTAGCGATACACTTAGGTTTTTATTCTCCATTTTTTGCATATCTATTATTGTTTTTTGATTTGTGGCTATTATTTGGCTTATATATAACATCTTCTGCATATAGCAGTCTATATTAAGCTGATGGTCGCTAAAGTGTAAACTCATTATTTAATCATCTCCACTCCATGTTTCAGAAGTCTGGTACATATTTTACATTTTTTTTTTTTTTTTTACTTTGTGTTCCTCTGGGCAGATTTTTACAGGTGTGCTTGTTTATTTATTTATAGGTTTTTGTAATATATATATCTTACTTATGGTTCTTATTTTATACTCATAGTTTCCCCTTAACATTTCTTGTATGGTTGATTTAGTGGTTATGAATTCTTTAAATTTTGTTTATCTGAGAAATCCTTTACTTCTCCTTCTCTTCAGAATGATAGCCTTGCTGAAAGGATATTCTTGACTGAAGATTTTTCTCTCTCAGCACTTCTAAATATATCATGCCATTCTTTTCTGACTTACAGAGTTTCTGCTGAAAAATCTTCTGATAACCTTATGGGATTTCTTTTGCATGCAACTGTGTTCTTTTTTCTTATAATTCTTATTTGTCATTAATTATTGCCATTTTCATTACTATACGCTTTGGTGTTGAATTTATTGGAAGATCTCTGTGCCTTCTGAATTTGGATCTCTGGTTTTCTCCCCAGATTAAGGAAGTTTTCAGCATTATCTCTTCAAATATATTTTCTGTCTCCCTTTTTCTGGGGAGGGTAGATGGACCCCTATAATGTGAATGTTATTACCCTTGATCGTATCACTGAGTCCTCTAAGTTATTTTAATGCAGTATTTGTTTTTCTCTCACCTATTCAGCTTGATTGCTTTCCATTGCTCTATCTTCCAGGTCACTGATACATTCCTCTGCTTCCTGTAGCCTCCTATATATTTCATGTATTGTGTTTTTTAATTTCACTTAATGAGTTCTTCATCTCTGAAATGTTATTTTTGTATCTTTTTGTCAAGGGTCTCACTGATGCTCTCCACCCTTTCTGAAGTGCAGTATCCTTATGATCTTTACTTTAAATTCCCTATCAGCCATATTACTTATTTCTGTTTCACTAACATCTCCTACTGTGATTTTGTCCTGTTCTTTCATTTGGCACATATCCCTCCAACTCCTCATTTGTCTACAGCTCCTTGTCTATTTCTCTGTGTTAGGAAAGTTATCTCTGTCTTCTACTCTTGAAAGTAATAGGTTTCTGAAGAAGAGGTCCTGTAGTACCCTGCAGTGAGTGCAGTGTCCTCTGTTCACCAGAACATGGCACTTCTAGGAAGTCTCCTATGTGTGTTGTTTATGCCGAACTCTTTTGTCTGAGTTAATTTTTCTCTCAGTACAGATATCGGCACTGACTCTTTGCTAGTTGTGGGCTGTGCTTCCTCTCTGTAGTGTCATTGAGACCTGGATAGGCTGCCTCTGAAGGCACTTAATCACATGAAGGCTCAGGAGTATGGCAGTGGTGTGAGCAAAATTTGTGCTGAGCTACTAGGATAAGATCAGATCGCCAAAGTATGGTGGCCTCTAGTGGTGTGGTGTGTGGTGGTGCCCAGGGGCATGAGTTCTTAAATAAGTTTATAGTCTCACCAAGAATGGGTAAGTTATGAAACCAGTTATAGTCTCACCAAGAGTAGCTAACAATTCTGGTTGTTCCACATCCTCACCAACATTTGGTGATGTCATCCATTTTGAATTTTAAATTTTAGCCATACCCTGAAAGTTTTTGGAAAGCTCTATTTGTTCTTTTTACAGAGTTGTTGTTGATGTTGTTGTTCATTTTAATAGTATTTTATAGTTGTTATTTCGCTTACTTTTTTTTTAATTTTTAAGATTTTATTTATTTATTTATTTATTTATTTATTTGGGAGAGAGAGAGAGCATGAGCATGGAGAGGGGCAAAGGGAGAGGGACAGAATCTCAAAAAGACGACCTAAGCATAGAGCCTGAGGCAGGCCTCTATCCCATGCCCTTAAGATCATGACCTGAGACAAAACCAAGACTCAAATACCCAACCAACTGAGCCTTGCAGGCAGCCCCATGCTTACTTTAAATTGCTAAGAAAATTTTTAATAAGTGTGTTGAATTATTTTGTGCAAAGCTATTATTTCTGTCATTTCTGTCTCTGTTTCTGTTGACTAATATTCCTCCTGGTTATAGGCTATATCTAGTATTTACATATTTGGTAGTATTTGATTGGATGATGGCAATGGGAATTATGTATTTCTTAATATCTGGATTTTTTTTTCTTCCTATAAAGAGTGACAGAATTTTCCTCAGAAGGAAGATAAATTACTTGCAGATAATTTCAATCTTCTTAAGAATCGTTTTTGTTTTTGTTTGTTTGTTTGTTTTGCTTTTAAAACTTGTTAAGAGTAACCTTAACCGTAGCACTAATGCCAATATATGGTTCTTCGGCCGCATTGCATTGGATATCAGAGGTGTTCAATAAGGTCTCTCAACTTTGGCTGGTTGAAGTTTGAATTCTCTTGGTTCTGTGTAAACCCTGAGAATAATATATCTTACTCTGAAGCCATTGTTCCTTGTTGGGCTCATGAAATTTTGTCCTATGTACATGTAGGTTGGTATTGAGGAACAGACTCAAGATGGCAGATGCAGATTTCAGTAGATATTTTCCTGTGTAGCTTCTGTCATTTCACTGCTCTGTCCTGAGAATTCTAAGTTTCTCAAATTCCTTTAGCTTCTGTTTGTCTTTCTTTAACTCAGCAAGGTCCATCTTCTCAGCTTGGGTTCACCATTCAGCACCACATCTAGAAAGTGCCTCCAAAGAGAAATACAAGACAATGATAGAACTCACATATTTCCTCAATAATCATTCTTTGTGGCCTGTTCATACTCTGAAACTGGCTTTTCATGCATTTTCACTGTTTTTCTGTTTTTTTGACAGCAGAGAGGTATTGAATATCAGAAATTCTTTCAAGGATAGAAATGTAAATAAGACATTTTTCCCCCCTAAGAAAGTTCTAGATAGTTCATATATAGTTCATATTTAAATAATTATGTGTAGGGGCACCAGAGTGGCTGAGTTGGGTAGGTGTCTGACTGATGGTTTCAGCTCCAGGTCAAATTCTCAGGGTCATGAGGTTGAGCCCGGTGTTGGGTGGACTCTGCACTGGGTGTGGAGCCTACTTTTTCTCTCTTGGGAATTCTGGGTAGCTCAGTCATTAAAGTGTCTGCCTTCAGCTTAGGTTGTGATCCCAGCGTCCTGAGGTCAAGCTCCACATTGGATTCCCTCCTCAGCAGGAAGTCTGCTTTTCCCTCTCCATCTGTGCCTCCCTTCACTCATGCTCACTCTCAAATAAATACAATCTTTAAAATAAATTTTAAAAAATTATCTCTCCCTTTCCCTTTGCCCCTCCCTAATTGCTTAGGCTTTCTCTCTCATAATTAATTAATTGATTAATCGAAAAAATTGAATAAATAAATGAATAATTATATGTAAATGATAAATGAATGAACTATGCAGCCCCAACTTGTTTCAGCTCTTTATTTGCATAACTTTTTTCAGTATTTATATCACTTTTGGATTTTACTTGTCAGTTTAACTCCAGTTATAATTTTGATGAAAATACTTTATAATTTTTCATTTATTTAGTGTGTAGTGACATCATTAGTTAAAGCACTTTTTGTCACAATAATAGATACAAAGCTTCCCAGCTTAAAACTTAAGAGAAAATCTATTATAAATATTATATATTTTATAATTAAATATTATAATGTACATTTATTATAAATATATAATATATTCTATATAACTATAAATTATATAATATATAAAATTATATGTATAAAACATATAAATATAAGTAAAAACATATCTCATAAAACTAAACAGAAAATATTCTGTCAGATCACATGTATGAGCTCTATATAACCCCAGAAGTTTCCTGTCTCAGTGTCATCACAGTTTTACTTTTCTCTCATTTTGGCTTTCTATGTGCTCCAAGTTCATTTAGCATTCCAAGGATATATGATCAATTTCATGTTTCTGGAGGATTATCTCTGAATGGCTTTTCTTTTTTTTTCTTTCTTTTTTTTTTTTTAATTTATTTGAGAGACAGAGATCACAAGTAGGCAGAGAGGCAGCTGGGGGGGCGGGGAGCAGGCTCCCCGCCGAGCAGAGAGCCCAACGCGGGGCTCGATCCCAGGACTCTGGGATCATGACCTGAGCTGAAGGCAGAGGCTTTAACCCACTGAGCCACCCAGGCGCCCCCTGAGTGGCTTTTCTTAAAGTAGGAGGCCTTTGCTAAATCAAAATCCTATGAACAGATATGTTGGGTCACATTCATAAACCTGAGTATTTCTTTATAACCACATGAACATTTGATGAGTTATTGTAAGAGAATTTTCTGGAAAATTGTGGTACAAAATACAGGCATCTAATTTCCAGGGTGAAATGGAAGGCTAAGAGAGAATTGTATGGCAATTGCAAAATTTGTGTCCTATCACATGTTCTGTTTTTGTTTCTGGGTTTTGGGTTTTTTTGTTTGTTCGTTTGTTTGCTTTTGTATTTTTCTTTTCAAATTTTAACTAATAAGCTTAAATATTTTGAGAATGATGACATTGAAATTAAGACAGTAAGTAATCCGAGAAGAGAATATTTAGGGTTAGTTTGTTCTTTAAATGTACAAGCGAATATTGCCTGAAAGTCACATGAATACATGCTCTGGTATGTCTGGACACATGAATATAGGCAATATAACTTTTTTTAAAAGAGTTTATTTATTTGAGGGGTAGAGTGAGAGTCAGAGAGAGAGCACAAGCAGGGGAAGCAGCAGAGGGGGAGGGAGAAGCAAACTCTCCCCTGAACAGGGTACCCCACAGGGACTTGATCCCAGGACCCTGAGATCATGACCTGAGCTGAAGGCAGAAGCTTAGCTGACAAAGCCACCTAGATGTCCCAGACAATAGGACTTAAATTCATTGCCCTTGCTAGGAAAAATAAATTAAAAAATAAATAATAATTTAAAAAAAATATGTGATCTTTATCATAATGGTATACTAAGAAAATCACCTCTCTATATTAAAGATTTACATAGTACATATCCTTTTATAAAAATTAGTTAATTATTTAAATTCCACCAACATTGTCATATAGTTTCAAGTGGGCAGTATAGTAATTCAATGATTCTATACATTACTGAGTGCATGTAGGATGTGTACCCCTAATTCTCTTCACTTTCCTTCACTTTGTCCATCCCCCACCCACCTCCCCTCTGGTAACCACCAATTTGTTCTCTATATTTAAGCCACTATTTTTTGGTTTCTCTCCTTTTTTTTTTTTTT